>NC_036243.1:22702260-22712300 GCF_002742605.1 Olea europaea var. sylvestris | reverse complement strand
CTAAGCATTTTTGCGCATGAGGATTCACTTTCTACTTTATTCTACAATTAGGAAAACAAGCTGCCAAATTGAGTCATTAATTGATAATTGCATATTTTTCAGAATCTGTTTGCAACCACAAGAAACCTAATGTCTGATCCGACTACATATGCATAACGTGTAAGCGAATTACGAAGTAAGGCAATGGATAATTCATTAATGAAATCAATTACTAGTAGAGGGTCCAGATTTTTTTGCAGTGAAAGTACACATTGTATGCGGTGCAGCTTTAAGGAGAGTGAAGGTGTATAAATCAGTATTGGAATAATTTCAGGCATCTGTCCAGAAAACGGAGTCATTTGCTAGGCAAATATGCCTGTTCAGTAACAAAAGAAACATGCACATATTCATATAATCAGATGAAAATTAATAGGAATAAAATCCACTCTGAACCTCAACTCTTGCTATCTGAACAATGCCTCAATGTGACCATGGAAACTCAAGCATATTAAAATTATCACGTATTGAAATAAAAAATAAGCAAGCAATTGGCTTTTAGCAATACCATACCTACAGTGGCTGTTGGTTTGTTACTGACTGAGATAAGATTCTCATTGGGACCTTGAGAAGATGCCCTTTTTTCTGGAGGGTCAGGCAAGACTACAGCATCTGATGGAATAAGACCAGCCAAATCAGGAAGTAGATCCTTCCCTACTGGAGGGTTTGCCTGAGAATGTAACACAATAAGCTAAAATCAAAACATCATTACCTAAGAAGCTATATTCATTATTTACCCAACCAACTGATCTTGTAATTACCTCCAGGTCAATGTACGCTGGGTTTTTTCCTATTGAATTCAGAAACTTGTCAAGATCATGGGAATTAATAGCTGTGGACAGCACATTAGAAGAAAGAAATCATAATCAGACAGAACTTTTGGATGGAGCTAATTGCTAATTGATTTTAACCGCTTTAACAAGAAAAACTATTGCTGAGAGTGGACCACTTCAAATTTTCAATTTGCATGCCTCACATAAAATGGCTCTTCTTTAGCAATAAAATCATACCTTTCAAGGCATCAAAGCAAATACCTATAATGATCCCGAAGAGAAGGAAAAATGAATAAGAAAACACTCTTAGCAAAGGTACTCACAAATAACTTCATGAAACCTGATAAATTATGGCTGAGAAAAATTATGTCTATAAAATCACTTTCAAAACCATCGTGTTAGGCTTCCCGTCCACTTCACATATTCTAGAAGACTCAAGAAGGGAGGAGAATCATCTGGAAAGAAGGTTAACTAAATTCTGTTTAGGAGCATGTGGGAAGGGGAATAAGTTTGTTAGAAACGGGTTATAAATAGGGGGCTAAAGGTAGGAGATAGGCAGGCAATTTGAGAAGTAAAGTAGTCTGGTTTCAATTCTTGTAATCTTGTTTGCTGATTAATAGAATCCTTCATTTCATTCAGAAGTTTCTTATCACATCGCTCTTTATTCAATTAACCATTCAGTGCAGGCAGCATCATACCAAATAATTATGACCAACATAAATATTAAGTACTCCACGAAATGTACTCAGTAAGAAGAATGAACAGTTTTACAGGCAACAGCTTATTGTACAAGTGGCAACTAGTTGCACTCACTGTTAGCACATGGTCACTTCTGAACAGTAAAGAAAAAATAACTGTACTGAAAAAAAAAAAAAAAATTATCCCATTACAGTCTTGATCACTCACCAACAGACGTGTCATTAGACAATGGATGGAAGAAACAACATTCTTGAGATTTGAATCTTTGATCTAACAACAAACAAACATGCCTTTGCAAAAGAAAGAAAGAGACAGTTGGTAAAATGAACTTTTCTTGCATTCAAGAAAAAGGATATCAACAGACAACAATAATCTCAACAAATTAGATATTGACCCTAGAGGAACCCAAGGCTCATACCATGCTGAGTCATTTACAAGTGCAAATGGAGTAACGCAACCCGGAGGAACCTTCAACAGAAATATAATCATGAATTAATATTAAGACAAAGTTCAATTAATATTTGTAAGAGTTGATTAAAGGATAAGGCATGAAATTGCAATCAGCAGTAATCTCAGTCATGCACTTACAATCTCTGATCATGTATATAAGCTCCCTGAACTTGGTTCAAAATTTAAAGAATTGTTCTTGACTGCTCAAACAGTAGAAGTAGACAGAATTTTTAGTGTCTTCTGGCTCTTATAGCCCAAATAAAGAACTGCCTTGTTTAGTCTGGCGTGATGTAATAAACAGAAAGAGAAAGTTAAACAAACAGGCAATTAGAAACCTGAAGAACTTCTCCAAGTGCTTCTTCTGGAGCCATTCTTAAACCTCCTTTTCCCAGACCAAGCCTCTGAGACAAAACTGTTCAGCATCAATGCCAGGATACAATATCCATTAGCAAGCAAAATATGTGAGCTCAAATAGGCAATATATTATTAGTTCAGGAGATTCTGCTTGTCGGTGTCAACATAAGCCAACCCTCTATGGAAAATATTTATTGAAGCTTTGAAAGTACATATACCTTTCAAATCCACCTTCATATCCGCCAGAGCAGAAACAATATAAAAATCTGTGTTTCTTATCCTGTCATAGAAGAAATACTACACATTAAAATTTATGGTTTTTGGAAATATGAAGAAGCACGTAATTAATAATTCTATTGCATCCTTTCAGTGTTAGCCAACTAACCTTTAAGAATAAATTTTTACTCAATGCACCTTTCATGTGCCCGACATACTTTGCCTGATTCAAGACAAAAGGCTGTTTCAAACACTGCCGAAAAAGAGAAAGACTTAAAATTTATAAATTCTTTTACCTGAGCTTCAACTGTCAAAACGACAGGATGCTCATATTGGGCAAAATCTATTTGAAGCTCCTGGAAAAAAATAAAAAAAATAAAAATAAAAACCCAGTATATTGATTTAATTGAATAAAAATTACAAACTAATTACAACTTCAATCGCCTAAACTATGCATGGTCCATTGTCCAGGAGTTTCTTTGAATGTAAGTTGTCAATATATGAAATTGTTCTTGTCCCACTAAACCAAACACAGCTTAACAGCAGTATACCAACACAATTATTATGAATTCACCATTTGTACATTACAATAGGAAAAACTAAAAATCGCTTTCAAATACCTAAATTTTAATACATTTCTTCGCAATTAAAAAAAAATATATATATATATATATTGACCTCATACTTGTATATAGAAATTATACAATGTAATGGAAAAATATTGAAAACAAACAATGATGGGGGGGAACCTGTAAGCAAGCTAGCAATTGCTCTTTGGTGTAACCCATTTTCAATCACTCTGAAAATTGAAGAGCCGATCAGTATCTCTGCTGTGGTTTAGGCAAATCGAATCGGAGACTTAATTGGGGTTTAAGTCTTCGGTCGAAATACTATAATGCCCTCCAATTTTTTTATTTTTTAAAATTAAATTATATAAAGGCCCGTATATGAGTCAGTTCGGAGAGTTTTCAGTAGTGGAAATTACACCCAGAGTCATTTAAAAATCACAATTCAAAAATCAAGCCGATGTTGCAAAAGAAAAGTTTCTTAGGGTTTCGAGATGAATGATAATTATACATCTGCAGTCCTAAAAATTATTACTGTTATATCCCTCGTTCTGCCTTATAAATACAAGATTTTGGTCCTTAATAAAATATACACAAGTCTATTAACTTCTTTGTTCTCTTCTGTTCTCTTCACTTTTATAACACATTATCAACAACATTCTTTTAAAATCAAAGTAAATTAGTTAAAAGGTAATATTTTTTATAAACATAATCACGTGTACCAAAATTAATTTGGCAACATGTGAATTCAATCTATACGTATGTATTAATTCAATTTCGTCTAGTTCACGTCCAAATTTTTTTCATGGTACCAATCAAATATTGGAGGCTGCTTCGTCCACTACAATTCATCAATTTCTACCTTTTGATTTTACATCTTTATTATGTGACAATCAATTTCATGAAGTAGCAATCATTAGATGCTCATATCATGACAATCATTAGATGCTTATGAATTCATCTTCAATCCATGGTTTTATGCGGCACTAATGCATGTTTTCAATTCTTGAATTTGAATTCGTGCCAATTTAGATCAATTTGAGGCGAAAAAAAAAATGTGTACACCCTGTTTTAATTCATGTATACGTGTAGCATTAGATGTATTAATTTATGTAATTCTTTCTTTAAATTTTTTTATGAATGTAAAATATATGTTTATGGTGAAGAATAGCTATAAAGAATATCTTTTCAAAAAAAAATTTAATACATGTTTGGTAACTAATTTTAAAAGATAAATTCATATCCAATCTATTTGGTAATTATTTTTTATTTGCATGGTAATTAATATTCTTTAACTTGATTATATATTTGTGTTGTTCTATTATAAATTTTAAATTAATATTCTATCATGTTGTTGCTCTTGAAGTAGCACAACGTTATAATTAATATTTTAGGAGAATATTGATCAAAAATCTACCTATTATAAATAGTTTGTTGATACTTCTGAAGTAGCATAATTTATAATCAATATTCTTGAAGAATATTATTTGCTCTTGAAGAGCATAAAATATATTTTTCAATATTCCAGAAAAATATTGACGTATTGATTTTGAAGAAATAATAATAAAATACGTGCTCCTAAAGTAGCATATGTTTCGAAAAACATATTATTTTAGTGTTTATCCTTGAAAGAAAATACGTAACTTATGTCATATTGATATTAACTACTTGATTAACTATTATTTGATGTTTAATCATATTCTTTGAAATTAATTATATTTTCTTTTACTTTATTCTGTAGTTAATCAAATGGCAAATATTACGAAACTCGAATTTGCTGCACTTGATATATCTGGCAAAAATTATCTATCGTGGGTATTCGATGCTGATATTCATTTTGTCTCAAAAAGTTTGGGAGAGACAATAAAAAAAAGAAACAAAGAGTTCATGCAGGATTGTGTAAAAGCACTCATCTTCCTTTCGTCATCATTTTCATGATGGGCTGAAAATTGAATATCTCACTGAAAATGATCCACATGTTTTTTGGAAGAAATTAACTCATCAGAGGACTATAGTCCTCCCCAAAGCCCGCTATGAATGGATGCATCTTCATTTGCAAGACCTTAAAACTGTTAGTAAGAACAATTTTGAATTGTTCAAAATATGTTCAAAATTAACATTATGTAGAGAAAAAATCACTAATGAAGACATGTTGGAGAAAACTTTTTCCACCTTTCACACCTTGAATGTGCTCCTGCAGCAGCAATATAGCGAGCGTGGTTTCAAAAAGTACTCATAACTTACATCTTGTCTGCTTGTTACTGAACAGAATAATGAACTGCTGATGAAAAATCATGGGTTGCGTCCAACTGATTTTGTACAATTGCCTGAAGCAAATAGTATTGAATTACCTGAAACAAATGCAATATCAAGACGTGGACGTGGATTTAGACATGGACGCGGATATGCACGCAGAGTAAATCATGGACGAAATAATCAACAAAGTTATCAAAAACAAGACAACAATTTCAAAAGGCACAAAGTAAACGAAATTAGCACACCTAAAAGGGTACAGGAAAAAAGTTTACTTTAGATGTGGAATGAATGGGTATTGGACACGTACCTATCGTAAGGCAAAACACATTGTGAATCTCGATCAAAAATCAATCAAGGGAAAGGAAAAAGTGGAGACAAATTTTGCTGACTATGATGGTCCAATTGATGTGACTTATTTGGATGTCTCCAATTTCTTTGCTGATCCAATAGGAATATTGACCATTTGATTGGGGTGGTGTGATGGAAGATATAGATTAGTTTATTTTTTTATTTCTAGGATTTATCTTTATTTTAGAAATTTAGTTTGAAATATATTTTTACTTTTCGCAAAAATTTTGAACTTTATTATGCATCATTAATTTCACAGTATTAATTGTGCTCATCATTTTTAATTTAAATTCAAGTTTTTTTAAAATATATCTATTTTGTTATATTGATAGATTCATGATAGATTGTCAAAACACCTGCTTGATTGATAGTGCAACTGAACATACTATTTTTTAAGATAAAAAATATTTATTGGACTTAACATTGAAAGAAAATAATGTCAATATAATATTAGGTGTATCAAATATCATTGAAGGCTCTGGAAAAACTTGTATTATTTTACCAAATAATACAAAATTATATATTGACGATACACTTTATTCTAGTAAATTTAGAAGAAATTTTCTTAGTTTTAAATATATCCGTTGAAATGGATGTCATATTGAGACGATGCAAAAAAATAATACTGAATATCTTTGCATAACCTCTTTTGTATCTGTTCAGAAGCAGATAAAAGAAAAAATTTATACACTCCCATCTGGCATGTATTATACATTTATAAAAATAGTTGAATCAAATAATATCACGAACCAGAAGTTCGTTGACCCAAAAAATTTTATTCTTTGGCATGATCGACTTGGACATCCAGGAAGTATAATGATGCGTCGATTAATAAACAATTTACATGGACATCCTTTAAAGAACCAGAAGATTCTTTTACCTAATAATTATCTATGTGTAATTTGTTCGCAAGGCAAGTGTGTCATTAGATTTTCAACTACAAAAGTCAATATTGAATTTCTAATTTTCTTGGAAAGAATTCATGGAAATATATGTGGCCCAATACACTCATCATGTGGACTATTTCGTTATTTTATGGTATTAATTGATTCTTCTACTAGATGGTCACATGTTTGCCTACTTTCCATTAGGAACGTAGCATTTGCTAGACTACTTGCTCAAATTATATAATTACTAGCGCAATTTCTCGATTACTCAATTAAAACTATTCGCCTTGACAATGCTGATGAATTTAGATCACAAGCATTTGATGATTATTGTATGTCAATTGGGATTGTAATTGAATATTCAGTTGCTCATGTCCATATACAAAATGGGTTGGCAAAGTCGTTTATTAAACGTCTACAACTTATTGGTAGACCATTACTTATGAAAACAAAACTCCCAATTTTTGTTTGGGGTCCTGCCATATTACATACTGCATCATTGGTTCGTATTAGACCAACTGCTTATTATCAACATTTACCTTTGCAACTGGCATTTAGTTATGAACCTGATATTTCTCACCTACGGGTCTTTGGTTGTGTTGTTCAAGTCCCTATTTCACCCCTACAACGTAATAAAATAGGTCCCCAATGAAAACTTGGAATTTATGTGGATTTTGATTCACCATCAATTATTAGGTATCTTGAATCTTTAACGGGTGACTTATTTACTGCACGTTTTGCATATTGTCATTTTGATGAAATGATTTTTCTAACTTTAGTAGGGAAAAAACTACATCCTGAAAAATAAAGTAAAATTACTTGGAATGAAGAAACCCTATCTCATTTTGATCCCTACAGCAATCAATGTGAGCAAGAGATTGAAAAAAGTATTCATTTGAAAAGAGTTGCAAATCATTACATGATATATTTGTTGACACAAGAAAAGTGACAAAGTCATATATTCCAGCAGAAAGTATTCCAGCAAAAATTTCTGTCCCTATAGTATAATCTGTTTTAGCAAATGAATCTCAAATACGCTAGAAGTGTGGTCGACCAGTTGGTTCAAAAGACTTTGTACCTCGAAAAAGAAAAATACATAAGAAAAACCAACCAAAAATTTCGGAAGCAGTTACATTAGAAAAGATTGATCAATTAAATATTGAAAATACAGTTCCTGAAGAACCACAAGTATTCGAAAATAATGATATTTCAATAAATTATATGTTATCTCATAAATTATGGGAATGAAATAATGTTGTTATAGACAATATTTTCACATTTAATGTAGCTCTTGATATATACAAAATGAGGATCCTGAACCACAATCGGTTAAAGACTGTCAAAATGGAAATGATTGGCCAAAATGAAAAGAAGTCACACAGGCGGAATTGAATTCTTTGGAGAAACGAAAAGTATTTAGATCTGTAGTTCGAACACCTGAAAATGTAATTCCTGATAGATACAAATGGGTTTTTGTACCAAAGAATAATGAAAATAATGAAATTACAAGGTACAAAGCTCGATTAGTAGCTCATGGTTTCTCACAAAGATCATAAATTGATTATGAAGAAACATATTTGCCCGTAATGGACACCATCACTTTTAGATTTTTAATTAGTTTGACCGTGTCACAAAAGTTTGATATGCCCCTTATGGATGTAGTAACTGCATATTTGTATGGTTCATTTGATAGTGACATATATATGAAAGTCCCTGAAGAATTTAAGGTGCCAAAAACCAATGTTGCATGGCCGAGAACCATGTTCTCAATTAAATTGCGAAGATCATTATATAGATTAAAACAAATCGGACGCATGTGGTATAATTGTCTTAGCGAATATTTGTTGAATGATGGTTATAAAAATGATGATGTTTGCCCTTGTATTTTCATGAAGAAAACAAATAGTGGATTTTCAATTGTAGCAGCTTATGTTGATAATTTAAATTTAATTGGAACTCCTGAAGAGCTTAACAAAACTGCTGATTATTTGAAAAATGAATTTGAGATGAAGGATTTGGGAAAAATCAAATTTTATCTTGGATTGCAGATTAAACATTTCACAGATGGATTATTTATTCACCAGTCTACATATACAAAAAAAAAATTTAAATGTTTTTACATGGATAATACACATCCATTGGCATCGCCTATGATTGTTTGATCACTGAATGTGAAAAAAGATCAATTTCGTCCACTTGAAAATGGAGAAAAAGTTCTTGATCCTGAAGTATCATATCTTAGTGTAATTGGAGCATTAACTTATCTTGCAAATTGCACTCGATCTGACATAACTTTTTCTGTAAATCTCCTTACAAAATTTAGCTCTACACAAATTCAAAGACATTAAAATAGTATTAAACATATTTTTCGTTACTTAAAGGGTACCATTGATTTGTGATTATTTTATTCTCAAAAGTTGGGAGATACTTTAGTTGGATATACAGATACATGTTATCTATTTGACCGACATAAAGCTAAATCACAAACATGTTATGTATTTACACGTGGAGGAATAACTATATCATGAAGATCTGTAAAGCAATTATTGACAGTTACATCCTCAAATCATTATGAAATTACTGCAACCCATGAAGCAGCCCGAGAATGTGTGTGGTTGAGAAACATGACCCATCATATCCAAGTATCATGCAGATTAACTTCAATAAAGGATAGTCCAACAATTTTGTATGAAGGTAATGCGGCTTGTATTTCACAACTCAAAGGAGGTTATATCAAATGTGACAGAATGAAGCATATTTCTCCAAAATTCTTTCATATACATAAGTTTCAAAAGAATGGCGACATCGATATCCAACAAATTCGCTCAAGTGATCATGTGGCCAATTTATTTACAAAAACACTGACAACATCTACATTCAAGAAATTAATTCAAAAGATTGGAATGCGTTGACTTAAAGATTTTCAGTGACCAACATCAAGAGGAGTAACTGTACTCTTTTTCCTTCGTTTAGGTTTTGTTCTATTTGGTTTTCCTAACAATGTTTTAATGAGACAATATTTATTTTTAATACTCCAAAATAACTGTACTCTTTTTTCTTCGTTTTGATTTTTTTCCTATTGAAATTTTATCAAACAAGGTTTTAATGAGGCGGATATTTTGTAATATGTTATTCAAGGGGCAGTGTTGTAAAATGAAAGTTTATTAGGGTTTAAAGGTGAATGATAATTATACCCCTGCAGCCTTAGAAGTTATTATTGTTGTATCCCTGATTCTACCCTCTAAATACACAGCTTTCGTCCTTAATAAAATAGACACAAGTTTATTGACTTCTTTTTGTTCTTTTCTCTTTTCTTCACTTTTATAACAGTTGAAAGTTTGTTTATCCAAAAATTAGGTGGTAAATTCATATTTTGTAATTAATTATAATATATTATAAAGTTAAATTAGATCCCACGCCTCTAACCTACCCAGGACAAGAATGAATCCCAATTC
>NC_036243.1:22664892-22702211 GCF_002742605.1 Olea europaea var. sylvestris | reverse complement strand
CCCCATACCCCCCCCCCCCCCCTCTTTTCTCTCTCTCTTTCCCCTAATTTCCACGAGACACTTTTTGAAGCCTTATATTTTACAATTTTAATCAGCTATTGAATTAATTAGTTTACCACTCTTTAGGTTTGCGTTTTGATTTGCTGATGGTTTGTTTACAGAAACATTCGATTTCTTATTTTTTTTCTCTAGCTTTTCGTCGGAGTTGGGTTGTGACCAAGTTGTGTGGGGTTGTTGAGTGTGATATCTATTCACGAGAATACATTTCGATTCAAAACCACTATAAGTGTACAGTTCGTTAACAAGTAATAAAGTAAATTTTAAGTCCAAATATCATCCAATAGAGATTGATTTATTTCAATTTTAATTGTCGCAACCTTAACCGGAACAAAATAATACTATGTGTTGTTGCGATGAATTTATGACTAAAATAAATTACGTATGCAATTGTGAATAAATTAACTAAATTAAGTGTGAAATATGCTTAATGCAAATTGATAAGTTTCAATTAATGACGAACGCACTAGAACATCGAATTTTCATGCAATAACCATTTTTAAACTTAATTTTACATTTTGATAGCACGATTGAATTTTGACGAATCAATGTTCATATTTTATTCAACAATCTTTCTCGAGTAATGTCAAATATACTCTTATATATGACTAAACTATATTTTAATGATGGATGTAGACATACAAGAATGCATGAATTTTTACGAGCACTTAAAGATTCGCCTAAGGCATAGCGGTATATTTTTATCCTCCATCGGACCCTATGATGATTTGTGCCATGTCGAGCCTATTTTCCTCTTTCGAATACATAAAATAAACCACCACATTCACACAATTACCATACACAATAATCATGGAGAAAAAAATTCATATAAATCATTTAATATTCAAGAACGTGTTTTTGATGTCAAATATATAAAAAAATTAAAGCTTAAAAATTCATATCACATAGTTTATCATTCTCCTAGCACAAATAAATCTAGTCTAGCATGTTAGAAAAAATAAAATAATAAGAATATTGAAGAAACGGGATCACCAATTTAAATTTCAAATTGAATCTTTGCGTCTTGGGATCGATATTCGAGTTTCTTGTCTTTTATGTTGTAAAACCTATATGAATGTGTTATGATGCATTTTCCCCCACTTATTGTAACGCCCCGACCCCTTGTGGCCCGGAACGCTACTTACTTTATTTAATTAACCGGTGGTTTAGTCATAAAAGAATATGTTTTAGTGGAAGCTTAATTTTTATAATGATAATTTTAACAATAACCTTTCGAATACTTTAAATAAAACACTGAATAAAAAAAATAACGGAACGTAATTTATTTGAAGAAAACACAACTTGTTCTCGCGTTCAGCGTTATTCAAATATTTTAAAGAAATAACATTGAAAACGTTCACAAAAATAAATCTAAATAACTTGTTCACGGCTTTTCCATGGACTCGTTGCACCACTCTCCATCTTTTCTATCATCTAGGCCCAAAGTAGAATCATATCAATTTGTAGATAAGGGGTTAAACCCGTGAGTTAAAAACTCAATAGATATCATTAGTGCATTCGTGATCAAACTATACATTTCAAAACTATAACTTTAAAAACCTTTTCATAGTAGGATTTTCGATAGAATCCCAAATACGACGCATCGACCGGAAGTACATGCCGTACCCGGAGGTACCATTAGACATGGAGGTGTATGCCGTACCGGAGGTACCATTAGACATACAAACATTAACATAAATCTTCATTTGCTGGAAACTTATAACTGAACACGAATTAACACTTTACACCTCTACCTACCTTGATCGATGTTTTGAACCTTGTTGAAAAATGCACTCCTTTGATATTTCAAAAAAAAAAAAAAACACTCCACTAAGAATTGATGATTGGAAAACATTTCTTGATAGCATCAAAACTTCTAGGAAAAACTAATTTTCCTCCATCTCCTTTCTCTTTTTTCTAGATTTGAAAGCTCTCTCTTTTATACTTAGAATCTTTTATTTTGGTGTGAAAAATGTGTATGCATTGGGACCTATTTATAGATGAAAATCTCACAACTTAAGGGCAAGTGAAGGGTCTAATACTCATTAATACGGGTGTCATTTATGTGGGAGTTATAGGTTTAAGAAGGTGCTAGAAAATTGTGTAGGAATTTGACTTTTCATATTTCGCGTGCTTCGATTGATACTGTCCAGCTTTTAGTATTTCTATCATAACTTCTTCTCTCGATATCCGATTGAGGTAATTCAAAGTGCGTTGGAAAGCTAACTCAAAGAGCTACAACTTTTCTTTAGATATCATTTTCCAAATCGAATGTTTTCTATATCATAAATGGATCTCAAATGAGATTAAAAATCTGAAGTATACTTTAGTCATTCAATATTCATGTCTTGGTGCCACTAAGGTGTTTAAAATTATTTGGGATTTTATATCCCCCACACCTTAATTAAAATTTCGTCCTCGAAATTTACCTTCTGATTGTTTGATTTGTGTTGGATACTTGTTTTTTTGCTTTCTTTTTCCTTTCCCAAGTGACCTTTTCTATTTCATGATTATTCTATTGTATTTTGACCAATTAAATTTTTTTGTTCCTTAGTTTATGCACATTTCGATCCAATATCCTAATTGGTACCTCTTCATAGGATAAGTCCTTTTGTACTTCCATGGACCGATAGTTCACTACATGATTAGGATCATGCACGTATTTCTTGATCATTGATACATGGAACACGTTGTGCACTGTCGATAATCCAGATGGGAGAGCTAATCGATAGGCTACATTTCCGACCCTATCAAGTATCTTGAATGGTCTGATATAGCGGGGTCGTAGCTTTCCTTTCTTGCCAAACCTAAGTACACCTTTCATCGGTGCCACTTTCAGAAACACTTTTTCTCCAACTTTGAATTCTGAATTCTAAATCCTTCATCCTTATATCCGCATAGCTCTTCTGTCAATCCTGTGCTGCTTTTATCCCTGCACGGATCTTATCGATTGTCTCAACTGTCCTTTCAATTATTTCTAGTCCCAAAACTCTCTTCTCCTCGACTTCATTCCAATGAACAGGGGATCTACATCTTCTACCATAGAGAGCTTCATACGGTGCCATCCCGATAGTTGCTTGGAAGCTGTTATTATATGTGAATTCTACTAGGGGTATGTATGACTCCCAACTACCCCCTAGATCCAAAACACATGCTCTCAGCATGGCTTCCAAAGTTTGGATGGTCCTTTCAGATTGACCATCGGATTGAGGGTGACATGCTGTACTAAAGTTCAGCTTCGTTCCCATAGCTCCTTGTAGACTTTTTCAAAATTTGGACGTGAACCTTGGGTCTCTGTCAGACACAATGGACACAGGTACGCCGTGTAATCTCACAACCTCCTTAATGTACAATTGTGCCAATTGGTCTAAACTGAATGTCATTTTCACTGGAAGAAAATGAGTTGACTTTGTTAATTGATCCACTATTACCTATACAGCGTTGTTTCCTCTTGCTGAATTGGGGAATCCAACCACAAAGTCCATTGTGATATTTTTCCATTTCCATTCGGGTATGTCCAGTGGATTTAACAATCCAATCGGTCTTTGGTGTTCTGCCTTAACCTGTTGACATACTATGCACTTTTTCATGTACAACCCTATATTTCTTTTCATATTTCTCCACCAAAATGTATCTCGGAAGTCTCGATATATTTTCGTACCACCGGGATGTGCGGTGTACGGGGTAGAATGGGCCTCTTTCAATATCTCGTTTCTCAAGAGTTCATCCTTAGGCACAAAAATTCTTCCCTTAAACATCAGTGCCTGATCCGAAGCTATTCCAAAATCATTTCTCTTATCAGTACCAATTTTATTCTTGATCTTCAACAAAAATGGGTCATTACCTTGTGTCTCTATAATTCGATCTCTAAGAGTAGGTCGAATTATCAAAGCTGCTGGACGAGCAGTGACTTGTCATGGTATGGTAACCACTTCGATTTGCAACTTTTCCAAGTCCTTGACTAACTCTATTTGAAAAGTAGGTAATGACGCCACTTGTCCCATTGATTTTCTACTTAAGGAGTCGACCACAACATTAGCCTTACCTAGATGGTAATGGATAGTGCAATCGTAATCATTCACCAATTCCAACCATCATCTTTGTCGCATATTTAATTCCTTCTGTGTGAATAAATATTTGAGACTCTTGTGATCTGTGTAGATATCGCACTTCCCTCCATACAAGTAGTGTCGCCATATCTTCAAGGCGTGTACTACCGCCGCAAGTTCTAAATCATGCGTCAGGTAGTTCTGCTCATATTTCTTCAATTGTCTTGATGCATAGGCTATCATTTTTCCATTCTACATCAGCACACATCCCAATCCATGCTTGGATGCATCAATATATATAACAAACCCTTCCGTACCCTCAAGTATTGTTAACACGGGTGCTGATATCAACCTCTGTTTAAATTCTTGGAAACTTTGTTCACATTTATCCATCCATTGAAATTTTACTCCCTTCCTTGTAAGCTGCGTCATTGGTCCAGTTATTTTGGAGAATCCTTCTATGAATCTCCGATAATATCCTGCTAATCCTAGAAAGCTCCGTACCTAACCAGCATTAGTTGGCTATTCTATCAGTACTCAAAGGGTTGCCTGAAGGAATGCTAACCTCTAATGTACCTTCTGACTTATCACAGGTAATACTAGATTTAGCCATAGAAGTTGTCGATACAAAGGAGTGTGTGGCTCCTGAATCAAACAATACATAAGCAGGAGTACTGGCTATCAATAAAGTACCTGCTATGACGTTTGAGTTTTCCTCTGCATCTTTCTGAGTCATTGCAAAAACTTGTGCTTTCCCTTTTTGGTTCTATCATTGTTATCATCCTTCTTCGGTGTAAATGTGGGACAATCCTTAAAAAATATGCCCTGACTCGCCACATCTGAAACAAATATTCTTCCCTTGCAAACACACGCCACGATGCGTCTTTTCATACTTAGGACATGGCTCTGTAACTAGCACAATGCTCTTGTTGGCATTGACTCCGTCATTAGCTTTCTTATTATGTCACTTGCCCTTTTCCTTGTCCTGGCCATTCCATTTCCTTTTACCCATACTGCCATTGTTCGGTTGATTGAACAGTTGACTATATTGCTCGACGCTAGTCTTCTGGTACCAGATAGCATGAGCTCTTTCCAACATTTCACAGTATGAGGTGAAACGATGGGGAATAAGTATCATGCTTATATCTGGGTTCAACCCTTGTTCAAACCTCCTGACTTTCTTGTCCTCCGTATCCACCAGATGTGGAGCATACCTTGAAAGTTGGTCAAACTTCCTTTCATACTCAGTCAGGAACATAGACCTTTGCTTGAGTTGGAGAAATTCACTTTCTTTGTGATCCCTCAAAGACTGTGGGAACTACTTGTCCATTACTTCCTCTTTAAATCACTCCCAAGTCAATTCCGCTTATTGCTCTGGGGTCCTCGTCCTTGACATCGAGTCCCACCAGTGGTTTGCATCACCGGAGAATATAAACTCAGCACACTAGACCTTCTGGGCGTTCGTGCACCCTATTAATCGGAATATTCTCTTCAACTTGCGAAGCCACTCCTTGGCTGCAAGTGGATCAGCTGCTCCATTGAAGGTAGGGGGCTTGTGTCTTCTAAATTGCTCGACCACTAAAGCATGGGTTGGAGGAGCATTAGGAGCTAGTGGTAAGGGTTGCGCCTGGTTCGGGTTTTGTCTGCCAAGGTCTTGGACCGTTTGGAGGAGATCTCTTATCAAGTTGGTTTGGTTTGCATGGGCCATTTTCCTTTAGACAAAACGTATGGTTTTTCTTAGTTTCATAATTTGAATTCTAACAAAGAAGATAAAGTTTTATTTCTTGACATAAAAGAAGTTGTTACAAGGATTTAAATCTAATCCCTATAAGTTCTACGGATCTTCTTTGGTGGAGCCTCATCTCCAGAGGAGTCTTCCGCCTCAGGTCCGGATTCTATATCCATCTCAACCTGTGGCTCGGGCTCAAGATCATTCCCTTCTTCAGGCTCTTCTTCTTCATCAAGTTTAATTACTATCTCCAGTTGAGGTTCTAAGTTTTCCCTCCATAGGTCTAGGAGTGATTGGTAATACACTTTAAACTCAAATATATTTGGGTGCTCCTCTAGCATTACATCCCTAACTGTGACTCCCATATCTCCCCATTGAGGTGGAAGGGAGTGTATAGCCTTAATATGCGTTATCTCCATTCCAGCGTTCACTGCTGTCATGCATCTCTCATAGACATCATGTATATGATCATCAAGTGGACGGAGCATATCAGTCACGTAATTTTCATAGGACTGAATGGCGATTCTACAGTTCAATGCTCCTCTCTATGCCCTAACCGTTCTACGAGTCATATCTGTTGCATTTTCACATATCATAAACTTTTTTTTTTTACTCTTGAAAAAATGGCTACTGTTACATAACATTCTACCTATAAAATCTAGCCCAATGCGTATCTTTTGAAAAAAACACATCTTTCAAATCATTTCTAACTGACATAGTATATCTTTGAAAATAAGCATAAGTTATACCATAGCATCGCAAAGCATCATAACATAGTCTTTTCATGAAAACATTAACTTTGAACATACCGGGGCCATAGGATGAGATTGATGGATGGATGCAAGATGCCATGGAGTATCTTAAACTTTTTCATTTTTTTTATTTTTTTAAAAAAAACATACTTGGTCTACAAAACAGGCTAAATCGTACTCTGATACCACGCTGTAACGCTCCGACCCTTTGTGGACCGGAACGCTACTTACTTTACTTAACTAACCGGTGGTTTAGTGATAGGAGAATATGTTTTAGCGGAAACTTAATTTTTACAATGATAATTTTAACAACAACCTTTCGAATACTTTAAATAAAACACTGAATAAAAAAAATAACGGAATGTAATTTATTTGAAGAAAATACAACTTGTTCTCGCGTTGAGTGCTATTCAAATACTTTAAAGAAATAATATTGAAAACGTTCACAAAAATAAATCTAAATAACTTGTTCACCGGGTTTTTCATGGGCTCGTTGCACCACTCTCCATCTTTTCCATCATCCAGGCCCAAGATAGAATCATATCAATATGTAGAGAAGGGGTTAAACCCGTGAGTTAAAAAACTCAATAGATATCATTGGTGCATTCGTGATCAAACTATACATTTCAAAGCTGTAACTTTAGAAACATTTTCATAGTATGATTTTCGGTAGAATCTCAAACACGACGCCTCGACCGAAAGTACATGCCATACCCAGAGGTACCATTAGACATGGAGGTGTATGCCGTACCGGAGGTACCATTAGACATACAAATATTAACATAAATCTTCATTTGTTGGAAACTCATAACTTAACACGAATTAACACTTTACACCTCTACCTACCTTGATTGATGCTTTGAACCTCACTGAAAAATGCACTCCTTTGATGTTTCTAAAAAAAACTCCGTTGAGAATTGATGCTTGGAAAACACTTCTTGATAGTACCAAAACTTCTAGAAAAAACTAATTTTTCTCCCTCTCCTTTCTCTTTTTTCTAGACTTGAAAACTCTCTCTTTTATGCTTAGAAACTTTTGTCTTGCTGTGAAAAATGTATATGCATTGGGGCCTATTTATAAGTGAAAATCTCACAACTTAAGGGCAAGTGAAGGGCTTAATACTCATTAATACGGGTGCCATTTATGTGTGAGTTATAGGTTTAAGAAGGTGCTAGAAAATCGTGTAGGAATTTGACTTTTTATATTCCGCGTACTTCGGTTGATACTGTACAGCATTTAATATTTCTATCATAACTTCTTCTCCCGATATCCAATTGAGATAATTTAAGTGCGTTGAAAAGCTAACTCAAAGAGCTACAACTTTTCTTTAGATATCATTTTTCAAATCGAATGTTTTCTATGTCGTAAATGGGTCTCAAATGAGACTAAAAATTTGAAGTATACTTTAGCCATCCAATATTCATGTCTTAGTACCACTAAGGTGTTTAAAATTATTTGGGATTCTACACTTATGGACGACCAAAGGTTTTAAAAGGCGTCCCAAAATTTGTTTTCATAAAAATTTAAATCAAATAAGAAAACTGCTATGGTATAGTACAAGTCAATACAATAGCTAATGCACTGGAAATCAGCTTTGAAAGTTGCTGAAAATCACCATGCGACTACATGGAAAAACATTCTATGCGACCATATAATGTTGTTGAGAATCCAAAAGTTGCGTTTTAGTCTCTACACCTTGTTTTCTTATTTTTTGACATCTTTTCTCATTTATTATTCTTTCAATACTTCATTTCTTTACTAAATTGGTCTTTGACTCTTCACACCTTCATTTATTCTCACGAGTCATCTTTTGATTATTTGCACTTTGTTCCCTGAATTTTGGTTTTCTACTATCTGTCATATTCATCAATGTTGTCCTACAAAACATAATTTATATAGAATTAAGTCATATTACAACATATTTTCCAATAATTATCCATGTTTTTTGGCTTAAATAAGCGTGTAAAATGCACTTATCAATGTTGCCAGAGTTAGGTTGCGATTTGGTGCTAAATGGCGGCGAAGTTCTTTTTTACTGACACTTCAAGCTCTTATTTTGCATCGTGCTTTGCAATGGTTGTGCAGTGGTGGTGAGATGATGATATTGGTGACGTGGTGATGATGTTGGAAGAGCTGGTGAGGTTGTCATGGTGCGGTAGAGTTGGTGGTTTGGCGGTGTTAGAGTCAACGTATGGTGGCGGCGATGATGACGGTGGTGTGCTTTGTTGATGGTTTTAGTGGGTGGTTTGATTCAATGCTCTTGGATGGTGTTGGCTGTGATGGTGGTGGTTCTAATGGTGGTTGTGGTGCTGGGTTTGGATTGAGTTGGAGTTGTATAAACACGATTTGTGACTAAATTAGATTAATCCGTGACAAATAAAATAATTTGTGGCCATTGAAATAGATAAATTGTGATATTGATACAATTACATGTGACTTGTGCACAATGACCTTGCGACATGTGAACTTATAACTTGTCACATGTCATATAGATTTGGTTAAAAATCACTAATTTACGTTCATAGGTCATCTTGTATAGATCACAGATGTTCATACGTCACACGTTATAGTTCAGAGTTAATATTAATTGGTCACATATTATAGTTTACATGCCAGATATTATAATTCATAGGCAACATTGTATAGATCACATATGTTCACAGATCACATGTTATAGTTTATAGGTCAATATTAGATTGTCACAAGTTATAATTCATAGGTCACAAGTCACCATTCACAGATCACATGTCATATTGTATATGTTACAGATGTTTAAAGGTCATTGATTGTAGTTCACATGTCCATATTAATTGGTCACATATTATAGTTCATAGGTCATAAATCATCATTCGTAGTGACAGATCAATATCTACAGGTAACAGGTCCAAAAGAATCGATCACAGTCCATTTGAACAATATCACAGACAATAAATCAATGTAAATTCAAGAGATCTGGTCACATGCCATTGATTTATCCGAACATGTCACAAATTCAATTAACCGAATTTCGACAATGAGAATTGAAGTTATTTGATCTGATGAGTACCCTACAAGTTACACTAGGGGTTGTTTTTCAATTTTCGATTTTAAAAAATAGATTTAAATTACACAAGTGCTGCTCAATTGTGGCTGAAGAAGATGATTGATCGCGAAATAATGCTGAGTCGATGTTATTCAACGACCATTATGTTTTTCTCTTTCTCTCTACTATCTAAATAGTCAATGCTCAATCTTCATCGAGTGACGATCAGTTCGTCATTGAAGAAGATGCTTTGTTGTGGACGATTTCTATAGATTCTATCTTTTGACTGATGAAGTTATTTAGATGTTGGCGACGAGTGGATTTCAACAACTGTAAAGGGGGATGGTGATGAGGCGTTGACTGTGGCCTAGATTAGAGAAAGATTGTAATTATCTAGAAATTAAACTATTGCATACTTAATCCCTAATATATGATTTTTTCCCTTTTCAGTATTGGTCAAATTTTGTCTATACATGGGCTTTAGAGGAGGCTAATATTGGAACCGTGTTAGCTTGTTTTACTCTAGTGCACTCTTCCTCAATTTCTTTTGAAATTTCAAATTACTTTTTAGTTATTTTTATTTTTAAAATGCTTCTTTTTATTCCCTCACACTCAAGTCCTAATAGAGACATGAAAAAAACATCTCCCACTGGCCACCAATTACCAACCACCACTACCTTTTTATTCTTTCAAATTTGTATTAAGTTTCTTTTTTATGGTTTGCGATGTGTAGATGGTTGCAATGGTGGTGACGATGACCTTTTTTAAGAGCAATGCCATTTAATACTATTGATGTCAAACATTAATTTAGGTGACAATTACAGACATTAAATGATAATTTCGCTTGAATGCAATATGATATGATTCATTTAATTGAACATATCAAGTGTAATAATCTACATTGGTACCACTAATGCTAGATAATATTTTTCTTTTTATGATGGTTTTTGTGTATGTCGTTATGATGATGGTGCTAAGATTCAAGGGTATTTGTTGATGACGATGATGGCGATGGGTTGTGGTAATGGTAGCAACCTGGACTATAATAGTGGTGGTCTAGTTGTTTTTTAATGGTGCAAGTCGGTTGTATACAGTGTATCACGGTAATGATAATGGTGGTGGTGGTCTCGTGCAGCACTGATGATGTAACGATAAAAATGGTACAGGTGTTGGGATTGACAATGATGGTGCTGTAATACTGAATATTAAAAGTGGTGGTCACGACTCCTATGATGGTGGAAACATACAACAAAATGTGTGTAACACGTTATGCTACAAGTGATGATGACGACTACTATGGAAATATGGTGTGAAATGTATGTAAATATAGTGTTAAAAAATTAAATTAAAAAATAATATAGTGAGAATAAAAGGTTTAAAAGTATGGAATTTGGAAACTTAAAAGTATGGAATTTGGAAACTTACTTGTTTGGGTTTCACTATAAGTTGTTGAAATTATTATGTGATAAAAATGAGTGGTAGATAAATTGAGTAGTATTTAAGGATCCTACGAAAGATGTAGTTAAGATTAGAGTTTGATTTCAACTTTTAAATTATACAGAGCTTATAATGAAACATCAACGAGCACTTGTCTTTTGAATTTTTTTCCCAAGAAACATAAGGTGATAAGGATGTCAAAAATACTAACAAAAATTTGACCATGTTTTGTTGCATCTAAAAATTACTTTTTTGTGTGGTTAATCTTAGAAGGAACTTAAAAATAGACTTAGTTTTTATACAAGTGCAGTCTAACATAATCTAACATGCTTAATGAAACTACCATACATGCACTCTTCGAGTATTATCCTATCATACTATTTTGTAAAAGAAAATTTGTCTCGTGTTGTATGACATTTTATCATAGGATTCCACAAGCTAGTGTGATACCTAACAAATAAATTGATTTTTTCCTAATTTGAGACCACATGGTATGTTGTGATGAACTTGAAATAATAGTGCAAAGGTCGGTAGTGTCACGTTCACTAGAAGAACGGGGAAAAAAATCTGACGTAGGCCTGTGTTGAATAGTTTTTTGAACAAAATTATATTCATTTCAAATGATTTCATAGAATATAAAGCATGCAGCATGACCAACAATGTTGTCATAAAATGACCACGTAAAATGTAAGTGAAACAAATGGGTCATAAAACCTAGAAAACTTACGCAAAAATTTGGCTGGACCAAAGTTTTCATATCCATTGGAGTGTCAAAAAGAATGGACTTGGACAACGAGGTTATAACTCATTGTCTTGTTTTTAAGATTTAAGTTGCTCTTATTTTGCTTCTTGTTATTGTGAAAATCGCTGCTGTTTTTCTTGTACTTATCTATGAAAGTATTTCAATTCTCCAAGTTGTCTCTTGCTTGCTCATAGCTTTGGCTCTTCCATATTTATTTAGTTTCGATTTCCCAAAACTTTTATTACTACGCCCTTCATTTTCTCTTTCGATTGTTGCTAATTTGATAGGCCAATCAAATGACCAACTTTTGTGTGTATTATAGCTCGATCCCATAGAAGTAAGAATAATTTTATTCATCTCTAACGCAGATGACTCAAGAAATAATTGATTCGAACTCCTTAAGAAAAGTACCTATTTAAAGTGTTTATTTCATCTATATATTTCATCCCATTTTTCTAGTATCCGAATTTTAGTAATAACTGAGCTAGATTTTAGGGCAGTACTTGGTTTTTACAGTTGATTTGACTGAGCTAGGTTGGGCAATCTTTTACAACAATAGTATTTTTCACACTGATCGAGCATGTTTGGGCATTTTCAACCTTTTTTAAACTGGTTAAACATGCATGAATCATACATTTTATACGATTGACTACTTATTATCAAGCATACTTTTTGCATCACCCACCACATTAGAACTCAAAAGCAATACAAAACAAGCACGTGATATAAAAAATGCACGGAGAAAAAACACAAAGTTGCATCTAAAAATTGAAATGTAAAGAAGTCAATAGCATAAAACAAAATAGACAACGGATGTATATGAGATAGATTCAAAACATAGGAACTCACTTGGGAATATTATACTTTTGAACATTTCCTAGTAAATTCAATTACACCAAAATAATACTATTGTCACTGTCATAGATAATCAATGCATTCAAAAATTAATCTGAAGATTATTCAATGAATAGATAAACGATTTTTGAATTAAATTTCTTGATCAGCAGAAGCTCCACAAATCGATATCACCATCTTCATAGGAATCCTCCACATTAATGGATCAAAGAACACCCCATTGAGCATATAATCATTGTACTTGGGGGAATCAAAGATGTACCATGATGAGTCCATCATTCTGATCAATGGCTAGTCTGCTACACATTCATCAAAAGATGGAGCCAATGAAACTTCATAATCTTCAAACCGATCTGAGGGTGAAGAAGTAGACAATGCTAATGAGGGTGATGGCAAAGAACTCGATGATGATGAACCGGAAGAAATGGATTATGGAGATTGTACAATCAAATGTCTCGAGTTTTCAACAAATGCGGGTGATGGAATTGATGGCAAAAAATTTGATGGTGAAAAGCTGGAGAAAGTAGAAGGTGGAGATTGTAGACTTAAATTCTTCGTGTTTTCAAAAAATGACGTGCGGTTACTATGTGTTGTTGCGGCTGTTATGATTCGTTCAATGGATTTAGGTGACAAAATGGCATTGGGATTAAGATTTTGTGAAGCTGAAAATGGAAAATTTAGGCTAGCTGAAGGGCCCACAAGGCACAATAGGGCAGCATCATATGTCCTAGTAGCTGCCTCTAGGGATGAAAAAGAACCTAACCAAATTCTTGTCTTTTGATTAGGTGCCCTTATTTCAGAAACGCAAGAACCCCAAGTTCTAATTTCAACTCCCTTATACTTCTTTTTGCACTGCGATTTTGAGGTCGAGGTCGAGAACTTGTTTTCTGCCTTCACCATTGTTAGAGGAATTTAGAATCAATGAAGTGATTTTTCTTTCTTGAAGCAAAGTAAAAGAGAAGTTATTGTGGGTTGATATTTATAAGTATAGAATTCCACAAAATTATGGTAAAATCTCAAATTCTTGTCCCTTTCTCCACATGGGCTTGCATAAATTATGCATCCTCAATTGTCCTCCTTGGTGACACATGCCCCCTATTTTATTTTTATTTTTTATGATGGAGGAACTCGCAGTCGCTACCCTTCGGGTGCGCATTGGGTAAATCCTCGGGCTGACACAATAGCCTGCAAATCACGCTAACTAGATAAAACGCATTAGGTAAACCCTGTACGACAGGCTCGACCAAGAAAGATACATGCCGCCTATTTTATAGGCTACAAACGAAGTGCATGGCAATAGAGCATGACAATATAATGTGGAATTCATTTATTAAGACAAACACATAGAGATCTTTCTGGGATCATGGAGGATGCTTTGAATTTACACCACATATAGACAGGATGGGACCCAGGAAAAAATCAAGTTTGGGCTTTTTACTTAATTAATATTTGAGCTAAAGGAACGGACTGCAGCACAATCCAATCCATTCTTAGATCCACCCTGCATATAGAGACTACACCAACCAATGCTTAGAAAAGCAAAATAAAGTATTAAAAAGAAAACTCATTATAGACCATCTTTCACAATCAATTATTTCTTTATCAAAAACTAGCGTCATGACATCGAGATTCCACTAAAGAAATTTTGCATAATAATTAGAAAACATGCCTTAATTTCCATCAACGGAACAATGGGTAGATTGAGACAAAGTATTTTGCCTTTCCTAAGCTCGGGGAATAAGAAGTAAACTTGTCTCTAGAGCTAAAATTGCTAAAATTATATACCATAATTTGATGACCAATATTCTAAATTCCAACATTGCCCTAATATTATATAGGTAATTGGCACAAAACATCCCTACCTTCCATGTCTATTGTGAAAAAATGTCCATACCCTTCATTTTTTGGCATATTTACCTCTATTTTCACATTTTTTGATGCTAAACATTCTTTTCATCAATTTTGAAATGTTT
The DNA here is from genome assembly GCF_002742605.1 of Olea europaea var. sylvestris. Classification (NCBI taxonomy): domain Eukaryota; kingdom Viridiplantae; phylum Streptophyta; class Magnoliopsida; order Lamiales; family Oleaceae; genus Olea; species Olea europaea. Next base: position 22,687,595 of record NC_036243.1, on the reverse strand, counting down.
TACCATCCATTCAAATAAAACAAAAGGAAAAGAAAGGAAACAACAAATTATTAAGTACAACCACATCCCCCATTTTTTAAAAAATTACAAATCAGTCACAAATATATACAAAATTTTCAACATAGGTGCCAACAACAATGGAACCCAATTTCTGGCACCAAGGCCCACCATCTCCTCATCAACCCTAACATCCCCACACCAATTTAAGCCCCAAATTCTAGCAAAATCGAGCCAAATTTTGCCAAAAAATCACCTCTCACGCACGATATTATTGCAAACTTGACCAAATCTATGGATGCCCATGTTCCATACAACCCACAAGTTGCTCAAGCTCATCAAGATGCATCCATATTTCCAATTACAACAAACAACCCAGAAAATCGAGATCTACAGCCAATTTTCGAGTCAGCGAACTCGTGGTCGACAAAGCCATTTTTCGACAATGGTGGTGGGACCTATGATCGCCTACCACCACCACAGGACACCATAGTGCATCTATTGAGCATATGGGTCTTCCCCAATTTGGCATTGAAATAACTGTTCGTTCAGAAAATAGTGAACACGCATAGAAATTGGTTCATCCCCTTTCAATTGGCATCCCTCCATGACTCCAATCTACAAATTGCATCAATCAGCATCCATTTGAAGGTCAAACGACATTGGCTATGGATTTAATTGCTTCAATTCATCAGCTAAATACAACAAATTTGGATTTGACCTCATGGGATGTGTGATTGCGCGAAGAAAATAATTATCCATCAATTCGTGAGTCTAATGAGTCCCAACATATGAATCAACTTGGGGACACTCAAATTCAAACCCAAAAAACACTGGATAATGATTCAAATTTAGAAATTACAGTACTCGTTTGCCAAATTTTGGAATCAAATGGTGTTCTTCACACACTTGAAGAAGAATGAACATAAACTGGATGTCATTTGTAATTTTTTTAAAAATTGGGGGTTGTGGTTGCAATTAATTGTTTGTTGTTTACTTTCTTTTCTTTTTGTTTTATTTGGATGGAGAGTAAAATTGTTCAAAATTGGTGAAAAAGACGTTCAACGTCAAGAAATGTGAAAATAAGGACAAAAATATCAAAACATAAAAAGTAGAGACATTTTCCACAATAAAAATGAAAGATAGAAACGTTTTGTACCAATTACCCATATTATATCATGTACAAACCAAACGAGATGAAGATGAAGCGCTTGGGTGGGAAACCAAATACTACAGTAATTGTCCTAGCTGGCACCTCGTACCATAACACGTAATGACACGATTGGTAGAACCAAATAGTAGATGCGTGGCGCGAAGACACTGACTTTCTATACCCACTCGCACTTTATCACGCGATTTTAATAAGTCAATTCCCCCACTCATTAGGCGCGCGTGTTCTTCTCATCTACTCCAAGAATAAAATTCGAGATTGCAGATTTTGCACAAATCCGATCCGATTCCAGCATTCAGCCTCTCAATCAACATTTATACTTACATACATAGTAATACAGATGAAGTCAGTAGAGGTCTGTATGTTGTGGGTGGTGTTAATGGTGGTGGGGTTGGTGGTGCCGGTGACGCGGGGGATATGGTTGGACGTGCCGAGTTCAGGAACAAAATGCGTGTCGGAGGATTTGCATAGCAAAGTCGTCGTTTTGGCTGATTACTTTGTTATCGGCGATGAGCATCATATAAATAATAGCATTGTCCCCACCATTTCCGTTAAGGTAAATACGCCTACTTGCTTGTATAATTGATTTTCACGCTCTACCCATCTTCCGTTTCCCTAGGGTTTTTGGTCGTAGAATTGATTGTATAATTTGGCTATTGATTTCGTTAATCTGATCGTCGATCGGTTAATTAATAACGCGTAAATGTGTTTATGGTGCCATATAGGTGAGATGTAATAGAAATTTGGTACAATTTTGGAAGAAGTTTCAAAGAAGATTTGCTGTGAAGTTGCATTTACTTTAAAAATTGGAGGTTATTTTTTTACTTTAAATATTAAACCAAGAAGAAACAACACTAGTAAAAGCAATTGTACAATTACCTTACCTATTACTATGTGTAGAGAGAAAATTAGTGTGTTGCATACGTGGGCGCGCTCATGATGAGCACCAGCCATGGTTCTTTGTGTAGGTGGCACGAGAGTTCAGAGAACGAGGCATCAAAAGTGGTGATTTTTTTCAGTTCATCTGCATAAAATAGTAATTCGCATATAGAAAAAGAATTGTTTGTATTTGGATAATGCTCAATTAAAGCTTTTCACAAGTTTCACGGACCATTAGTGTTAATTTTTATCTTGCAGCTCGGAAACTTTAAAATTCTTTCCGTTTTAAGTCTATTGAGGTTTCTTAGAATGAGCTTGAAAATGTTGCTATTTTTGGTGTGGGGGAAAGGGGAGAAGTTGATGAGTTTTACAAGGGAGGGATCGATGAGTTTTTAAAAGGATTGCAGAGTATAAAATAAAGATCAAGTGCTTCAGCAGGGTAGAATGGTTGAACTGCGTGTGCTGTATGTATAAAATCTGTAGGCGCTGGACACCAACATCATGTTAAACAAAATTCAAGAGAAAGGCTAGTAATTATGATTGATAGTGGAAACTTTTTGTGAAGATTTTCAATTACATCAAAATTCAACATATTTAATTCATTTCTGCCCCACTCTGGTAGTCATGCCAGTTCTTAGTAAATTGTTCTATTGTAAAATTTTCAGTTAAAATAGTGGTGTTATTACGAAAGGACTGGAAACTTAAAATTTTCCCTCATGTGCACTGCACTGTACTTGCATTGCTTTTCGTGTTGGGAGAACAGTGAAGATGGAGATGAATGATTTTAACAATCCTTTTGTCTTAGTTCCTAGTTAAAGTCTCATTCTTGAATCATCTTATTTAGGTTACTTCACCATATGGTAACAACCTTCATCACCAAGAAAATGTCACCCATGGTCAATTCGCCTTCACGACAACAGAGTCTGGCAACTACTTGGCATGCTTCTGGAAGGATAACAGTCATAATGGAGGTGGGAATATGAACGTTGGTCTTGAGTGGAAAACTGGAATTGCCACGAAGGATTGGGATTCAGTTGCAAAGAAAGAAAAAATTGAAGTAATTTATCCTCGAAATTTGTCATTGTTATAGGGGCTTGATGACAATAACAATGATAATAATTTCCCTCTCTAAACACTTATTTTTATCTTCCTCCGTGTTCTTAAGTTGCCAATTTTTTTCCTTTAGGGTCTAGAACTTGAGTTACAGAAGCTTGAAGGAGCTGTGGAAGCAATCCATGAAAACTTAATCTATCTCAAAGACAGGTAATTTGCAGTACGATTATCGAATGAGTGCTTTTCTTTATCATCTCTCCAGAGTGTTCTTGCCTGATTCTTCTCTTTAACATTCTTTGAATTTTGAATTTATTCTACTTCTTCGTCTTCTCATGATGGAGTTGCAATCGATTTGCCACATGTGTTTTGGAGGAGTACATGATGACGTTTATTTTATCAAATTGGCTAAATAAAGAGATGACAATCTTCAATCAAATTGCAAAATTATTATATTGAGAACTGTTCGCGAAAAATATCCTTCAAATTAAAATCACCAAAAGTGTACGGTTCGTTAACAAGTAATAAGTGGATGTGAGTCCAAGTATCGTTCCCACAGAGATTGGTTTAGTTCAATTTTAAGTGACATGGCCTCAACTAAAACAATAATAAAGTGATGATTTTGTTTATACTAAATTATAGGTAAAATTATTAAAATATAAAATCATAACTAAAGTAACTAGGTTTAATGCTAATTATACTAAATGCAAGTTTATGTATTCTTATGAATGACAAACGTATTAGGATCCTGAATTCCCTTGTAATAATCCTTTTTAACTTTAGTTCTATAGTTTGACAACACGATTGAATTATGAAAAATCAATATTTCCATTTTATTTAAAAATCTTTCTTGATTGAAGTTGAACCTACTCTCATTTATGATCCGACTATATTTCTATGACAAACGTTAACATACAAAAGTGTATGAAATTTTTTGAACACTTAAAAATTCATATAGAGCACAGCAGTATATTTATACCCCATATCGGACCCTATGATGATTAACACTACGTCAAGCCTATATTCTTTCTTTCGAATGTATAAAATAAGCTACCAAATTCAAACAATTACCATGCACAATAATTGTAGAGAAAAGATAATCATGTAAATTGTTAAAAATATAAAATTAAAGATTAAAAATCATATTATAAGGTTCATCATTCTCTTAGCACAATGATTTTTAGCCTAATATGATGTTGAGAAGAAAACTAGAATTGTATAGAGTAGATATCACCTAAATTATGCTTTTAGATTGGATCTTGAAGTCGTGGAATCTCTCTTGATGATTCTTGTCGCCTTCTATGCTCTTCAATGAGTTCTAATGCTCTTCAATGAGTTCTAATGCATCGTCTTATGTTTCTGAGCCCCATGTCTTAAAAGACGTTAAGATTGTTTCCATAAGAGTTGGAGTCATATAAAATCAAACTTTTGCCTTCGTTAAACTACTATGCGACCACACAGTTACTAAGTATGTGACTGCATAGCTCAATCATGTCCACCTCTTGAATTTCCTGCATCACTCCATGCGACCACATGGAGAACTAGGCTATGCGATAGCTTTGAATAACAATCCAGTTTTGCGGTTTAGTCCCCGAACTCCATTTTCTCGTTTTTTGATCTCTTTTCTCACTATTTCTTCCAAGGTTTTATTCCTTTGCTCAATTTGTTGTCAACTTTCGTTTCTTCTTCTGGATCATTTTTCGACTATTTGCACTTTAATCCTTGATCTTTGGTTTTCTTCCATGTTAGTCCTTTTTTGCTTGTTTTCTTCAATTTCATCGTATTCATCAATGTTAATCTCCAAAATACAATTTACATTGAATTAAACCATATTCCAATACATTTACCAACAATTCTTCTATGTTTTGTGGCCTAAATAAGTGTATAAAACTCACTTATCAAGAGCCGCAAGATATTGAATATAAATATACAGGCAACTACTTCATGTATGAATTTTAGAGATTTAGGCATGAAGACTTGCATATCATCTCCTACTGCCCCAAATTGACATGCACCAAACATGATAATACTGATGAACTCTTTCCAGAAGAGCAGAAACCATTATTATTTTAGCATGAACTTTTTTTTTTTTTATCTTTTTCTTTCTTTTTTTTTTTTTGAGATATTTTATGATTTGTATATTGCTTTTGCTTTTATATCTGCTGTTCATGGAAAATATTTTTGAAAAAATCACGTTGAGCTAGCTTCCTCTAAAAGCTCCTTTAATTAGACCATACACTTCTAGCAAATTATCTAAATAAGTCCATAAGTAGATTCTTAGCCCCAGTTTGATGGCATTATTTGTTCAAAATAATGTTTTCAACAGTGAAGCTTCAGAGAATTTGTTATTGAACGGTAGGAAAAAGTTTCGGATTTATGTGCAGAATATTATATTACGTGAATCATTGAATCTATTGTTGAAAATGAGCACATAAAATAAAAAGTTTTGAAATAATAGTTGTGAAACAGAGGCTTATTAAGCATATTGTGTCCTTTCAATATATTCCAGATACAATATAAATGAAGCACCTTTCTTTTCGAGAATAAAATGCAAATGATTTCCAGATGACTTAGAATTAAAATATTTTGTAGTATATAGATATTTTTCGACACTCATGTTTGTACTATGTAGTACCTTTTTCATCATCAAATTGTAACAGAAATTAATAAAAATCAAACTGAATTACTTATATGTCCTTTGTGCGTGCAGGGAAGCGGAGATGAGGGAAGTGAGTGAGAGAACAAATGCCAGAGTTGGTTGGTTCAGTATCATGTCCCTCGGTGTCTGCATTGTGGTTTCAATTTCTCAGTTATTTTATTTGAAGCGCTACTTTCAGAAGAAGAAACTAATCTAGAATTTAACAGTTCCTTTTTTTTTTGGCCTCATAAAGATTCCAATAACTTCATAATTTGAAGAAAAGAAATTTTCCTTACGTGGTTGTATGATCCTGTATATTTCAAAATTTTCTTTCTGACATGTGTTGGAATAATTTTTGCTAGTTATTAGATATTGAATGATGATAAAGTTGGAAGAAATCGAAATGAACTTTGATCTTCATTACAGTAACGTCCACTATTAGTAGGGGTGGGCAACCAAACCGAATCAAAATTTTCGGGTATTTAGTAAATAGAATCGTTGGGTCCAAATATAATTATGGAACCGTTCGGGTTCGGTATTATAATTAAAAATTTTAACATTTATAACAACATTATATAAATACAATTAATGACACATTCAATGGTTTTGAAATGTCAAAGACCGGTAGACTACCTTGTTCAAATGATCGTTACGGTCAAAATTTCAGTTGGCGGAGGTCACAGCGTCGGTAGACGATTATATAGGTTCTGGAATGTCAGCGAGGCTGCAAGAGTCGAGACAGCATTATGCATTTTAGTGTAAGTATTTAGGGTTATTTAGTGGGTTGGGTCTTGTTGGGCTAAAAAATGAGATAATAAAATAGGTAATTGGGCCAAAAATTAAAAAATTAGAAATGAAACAAATTATTGGGCCAAAAATTTGGATTTAGAATTTGTTAATTTGTTTAGAAAAAATTAAAATTAAAACAATTTGATATATTCAATATAAAAAAAAATTAGAAAGATTCGGTTCTTCATCTAGAACCGAGAGCAGAACCGTACCCGTCAGTTCTTAATTCAGATACCCGTTCGGATATTTAATTTGACAAGAACCGTCGAGTTCAGTTCGATCGGTTCGATTCGCGAGATTTGTCCAGCCCTAACTATTAGAGATAGTGAATGCCTATTTCGTACTATATTTAAATTTTACTTGAAGTGGCTTGCATGTTTGGTAGGTGATTGAATTATAATTCAAGTGTTTACAAGATATGAGTTTTTTGGAATGTGAAAATAACAAGTGCGTAGCAGTTGTGAGTCCTACATTAGATGTAGATAAAATGTATATTTCGGCTAAAGTTATTATAGAATAATCATCAACCGAACATGTCATGTCACCTGTCATTTCAAGTGAAATTTCACCTGAAGTGTGAAGACATGGATATGCATTCCAACTATTTTTCCCATCAAATGTTCCTTTCTGAATTAGGGCATGTGATCTTATCTATGCAAATTAATTGATTTTGGTAGTGATTTTATGCTTCTTAAATGACCCTAATATCTATGTTGTGGTTGTCAATTATATGTTGATCGACGAAACGTCATTGTGACACTTAAAAAGTTGTGCTCACATATGGTAAATGTCATACTTGTTTGACATGTAATATTAGATAAAGTAGAATGAGATTGTAAAATTCTTTTTACATTGATATTATTGACTACTTGTGTTATTTGAGAGAGAGACTTCTTAAAATCAAACAATTTCCACTTTTCTATCGAAAAAGTGGGTTGTTTGGGCTCACACTAAAGGCAGGAAGAGGTAGTGTCTACTGGGATTCATTTGAAATGGATCAATTCTTTGGATTAGAAAACTGATTTTTTACTTATGAATTGAACTACAACCACTACTCGCTACCCAAACTGAGATGAAAAATAAGGATGGGGCAATATTATTCGATTCCCGAAAAGTTTTTGAAGAAATCGTAGAACAAAACAGGTCAAGTCATGTGAAAATGTTAATACAATCACTAACTTAACTTCCACAAATCGAATTCAAGAGTCTGAAGTCTTGAAACCTCAATTTTTGTTGCTCGAGTGAGATTGTCATCAATTCAATATAAAACCTTTTTTTTCCCTAAATAATTAAGAAATATACGAATCAAAGCTCCATGTTTCCAAAATCTAGCTTCTTCATTTATTTTTTTATTTTTCCAAGTGGCATGGTCAGCTCATTATCAGAAGATACGATAAAAATTCAAGAAATCAAACATTAATTTCTTGTTGATGAGGTTATAAAAAAGCAAAACCACATCCCTCCATTCAGTCCAATTTGTTCTTAGATATGAGGTGAGAATCCACCAAACTAACGATGGAATCATAGTACGAATGCACCAAATTTACTTTAATTATATTTTGACTCAGACAACTATCTTGAATTTGGTACATTGTATTAAATTGCATTGAACAAAGGGATAGGATTACACAAGTTTAAACTTATCAAGTACTTAGAAGTTATCTTTATTGAATTGGAGATATGGATCATTCAATCTTGTAAATTAGTAGAGCTTATGAGAGGAAAAGTGACATTTGATTTGAACTTTTAAGAACATAAGAATTTATCTTCATGCATGTTACCAGAAAATCCCACATTTTTTTTCCCGGAAAAGAAAAACTACACATTTAATATACTACTATGATCTTGCAAAATATGTTGAGTGCATTTTACCTATTGGTACAAAGAACTTTGTTATATATTATTATCAACAATGTCACTTTCCTAAGGTATGAGTAAGTAGACTTTGCCCATGCAACAAAAAAAATTGTATTATTATCGACTCCTCGTTTTCTTAAACGCATTTCTTTTTCATTTTATTAAATTATGTCCAATTGAACTGGCAAATTTGTCTGGATTATTTTCTTTTATTGGATCATTTTTTTTTTTTTAAAAAAGCTATTGACTTCGTAATGAGAAAATCTTGTGTGAGGCCCCATCATGAATTGACATGTGTACAAACTTTTTCAATTGTGTATTTTTTAATTGAAAAGTACGCTGGCTCCAACTTTTTGACATTTCTACTGCCGTGTCTCACTCTCCTTTTGTATTGATTTGTTTGTTTTACATTCTTATGTTTTTTAAATATTTTTCCTTTTTCCTTATTTTATTTTTTTGAAAAGTGACTAGAAATCCCTTTTTAAAATGAAGAGGCAAAGAAGTTGTCCTAAATATAATTTCAAACCAAATTAGAACATATATTGCAACAATTCTTAACAAATAACAAACTAGTAATAATGCTTTTTATATACAATAATGTCAAAGCAAAAACACTTTCATCAAAGAAGACAATATTTAATATTGTCTGAAAATAATCATAATCCATCTCAATTTTGTGTGTGTGGAAATTTAGGAAAATAATTACACAATAAACCCCTCTTTATCTTCTGCAATAACTTCATATACAAAATATCATACTTCAATCACTTGAAAAGTGTAAACAAACAAATAAATCAAATTTACAAATCAAATTCATTGGCACAAAACTTATAACTTCTTCAAATGCATTTTATTTAATAAAGCTCATACTAGTCTCATATCAACACTTTAACTATGTAGTCATTAATCGTTTCTCTATAGATCATCAAAATTATAATAACTTGGATCCTACATAAAAATAATTGATTGATTGATTGAGGATGATGATGATAATAATAATAGAAAAATTACCTTAATCAAATAATACATATTGATGGGGCTTTGAAGCAATGGCGGATCCAGAGGGCGGCCGCTGGGATATAAATATATTTTTTGTCAGTAATAAATTAAATTTTTACCTTATATTGTTGGTAATTGATTTTATTTTCAAACATACCCTATAGCTTACTTGGTGAGTGTTAGCTTTAATATACTTAAAGTCTTAGGTTTGAATCTTTGTCAATGGATTTGTTATGTATTATTTTAATATATGATTTTTACCAAAATTCAATAAGAGAGGGTCAATGAGGATTTGAATTCATGATCTCAAACCAAGGGTTGTGGTAAACTTAACCATTATGTTACATCTTGAATTGTGTTACTAAGTTTAACAAAATGATATTTGTTAGATTTTGATCGTTTTAATGCAAATAATTTTAAATATTTGAATTCATACTCCTCCTTTGAATTATACAAAACTTGGCAACAATGTTATTTGATGAGTTTTATTTATTCCTATAACAGAATTATATATATTCATTTTGAACAAAATAATTGTTATATTTATACTTTAGGCCTTGTTCGATTCCCCCCTTTTTTAAAACTACATTTTTTTCATCTATACATTCTTCAATAAAATAATATTATACGTAAATTCAAAATTTTTCTTTATTTTTAGGCACACGTTCAGACGTTCTCCATCAAATCATCATTCCAAAATGCATTTTTTGCAAAAAAAATGAATACCAAAAGGACTTTTAATATTTTATTGCGGCTAACGGTCAATGATCAATGGCCGCCCGTGCTGACTCAAACTCTTGGATTCGCCACTGCTTTGAAGCATGCTTGAAAGGTAAAAATTTGATTGCATGGGTGCTAAGTGATGAATAAATGGGGTAAAGGCAATCAACGTAGGTGAATATGTTGGGTATGGTGTGTCACCCTCTTTTGGATGATTGTCTTCTCCAACTATAAGCCAAATGTAATCATCATAAGTGACCAAAAAAAAAAAAAAAAAAAAAAAAAAAATCATGTATTACTTAAGAATTGAATAAGGGTAATAATTGTAATAAAAAAAAAATCCTATTTATTACTTTTCTTTTCCTTCCTTTTCTTTGGCTCCAAAGTGCTTTTTAATCTTGCATTTGTTATGCCTTTGGCTTTCACGGTTGGTAGATTTAATATTCTTGGCTCATCCACAAGAGCATCACAAGTAAAATGAGCATTGTTTTTTCTAAACTTTTGAAACACGTTGATAGTTTCCTCATCCTTTTCAAGTAACTTCATTGCTTTCACTAACTTTTCTTTGACAATCTTTGTTCCTGAAATTGTCATTGAGGCAACATTATAGACATTATTTCCTTCGTGCATCAAACTCACTAAGGTGTAATGATTTGGAAAATTTCTCATCGTTTGCCATTATTGACAGGTCACTTTTGTCATTACGCGCAGCAATTCCTTTCTGTGCCTCTTTAGTCCATCTTTTTATTATGAGTTGTGTTGGTATGCAAGTGAGATTATTCAAATCGAACATCTTTAAAGCACATCGGCATGAAATCCCATTGGAGTTTGTGCACTCTTTGTTGACCTTCTTCAACTGCTTCATATGTGTAAAGTTCATAATCTCTACACACTTCTTTCATCCTCACTCTAATGCAACCCATTAGCTCATTTTCAAAAGGACTAAATATTTTTGGGGTATATACATTAACTACATGACTTAAAAAACCACACCTTATGGACAGACGAGGAACACCATGTTTGCATCGATAATCATCTTCAATTCAGCCAAGCGCATTTCTTCCATTTTCAAATAGTGGTGTACAAAATTAACAAGGCCCATTGTCTTGGTAGAAATTTAATGAAAGATATTATTTGTGCTCTCACTCCTTTGGGTGGACTTTATATTTGCTGAAAATGTATCCAAGCTAAAAGCACGACACCACTTTCCTCGCAGCGAAGACAATTTCTTTAGCCATGAGTGACTTGCGAGGTCAAACTTTTTAATTATATCATCCCAAGAAACTTGAAATTCTTCTACACTATAACACCCATGGAAACATTTATTGAACTGCCTTTTGAATTCTGGATTTGCAGAATAGCTACTAAGATGATGTGTGACATTTTTAGCAATATGCTAAGTGCAAAATCGGTGTTGCGTATGTGGAAAAACTACTTCAATTGCTTTTGACATTGCTTTTTCCTCATCTGCGAAAGGATTTTTCGGTTGTCCATTTCCCTCGGACTCCTTAAATGACTCGAACAACCAAATAAATGATTCTGTGGTCTCATCTAATAAAAATGCACAACCGAATAAAACATTTTTCCAATGATGGTTAACTCCAACAAATGGAGCACATATCAAATTGTACTTATTAATACGAAAAGTAGTATCAAAACATACAACATCACCAAAGCAATCATAATCTAACTTTGATCTATTATCTCTCCAAAAAAAAAATTGTCATCCGATTAAATTGATCCTCTTGCATTGAGTAGAAAAAGTTAGGATCCTCACTTTGCTTTAACTTTAAATGGTTTAGCAAAGTTTGTACATTCCCCACTTCAATCATTTCACCTTTTATTCTTTGCAAATAATTTCTCATATCCTTTTTTGGTAAATCCAATGTTTTCAGCTACACCAACCTCACTTGCTAAATAAAAGTATGACTTTGTTGGTCCTATACCGGCATTAACCATGGAATTAATGACAATTGCTTGAGTATTAGACACCTTACATCTTGATCTGAGAAATTGTCTTTTTTATGGTCTAGCAAGTTCATGGTTATGATGAGTATTGATATGAGAAATTTTCCATACTCCACCATCCACTGTAAAATGCACCATAAATTTGCAACATGTTCTCGTCTCTAATCTATTATACTTCTTTACTTCAAACAACTCTTCGTCCCTTTGAAACGCTTCCTTTGAACATAAAAATTCTCGATATTTAATATTTTTTGATGCATCTCTTCGAATATGCCCTTTATGGATACTAAAACCTTTTCTTAAAGCATATGTATTACATATATTATAAACTTCTTCATTTGAACATACTTCCATTCCCACAATGAGTTCTTCACAAATTTTTTCTCTACAACTTAAATCCTCCATTGGATAGAAAACCTGATTAAAAATATTAACATATCAAAAACCCATTCAACCCTTATTAATACCAACAAAATAAATACAACAAAAGATTATTTCACTTTCCCATTTATATAATATAAATACTTAAAATTTAGAGAAATGAAATTAATAAATTAAAGAGTAACATCCCTTGTGAGGCGGGCGGTCCCAACGATCCGGCCCCGTTTCGAAAATTAGGAGCAACAAATGGCTTTGTTAAAAATATTAACAACCCATTCAACCTTATTAGCATCAACAAACTAACTACAATAAAAGATTTCACTTTCCCATTTATATAATATAAATACTTAAAAAATTTAGAGAAATGAAATTAAAAAATATTAAAGGATACCTGCGATTTTTGCTAGATTATAAATTGCCCAAAAAGTGCTTCCGTCTTCCAACAAGATTTTGAAGAGAGAGAGAGAATGGAAAAAGCGGGAAAGAAAAAGAGATTGGAGCCATGTAATTTTCAATTAAAAAAAAAAAAAAGAACAATTGACAAAGCTTGTACACGTGTCACTTCAAAATGGGGTGGGTATGCTCGCCCCACACAAGATTTTCTCCTTGGTAATATATCATTCCAAGTCTCCAAATTATGATATAGCACCAATCCCTAACGACATTGGACAGTTAAATCTCCACTTGGCAAATAATAAAACATAAAAATAGATATCATTTATCCCAAGTGATCTCTTTATCTTTATTGGATTTTTTTTTTTCTTTCTATAATTAGTATCAAAGAATCTTGTTGCTTTGATTATGGGTAGTATTCGAGTTTGATGGCTCAGGAATCTTAAACAGGATTAAAAAGTTAGTGTTTCCTTGCAAATACGCGTTTGTGTACGTAAGCGCCGGCATATAAACATTACTATTTGTGTATATATTATTATTTATTCATGAAGATTTTTGTATAGAAGATAAGTGAAATTAAAGAGTGAGATGGGCACCAAACCTCATGGGGGACGATGAGTTTAGCTTTCAATTAGAAGAAATCCTACTTGGCCATGATATCATTGCAATTCGGCTATGCTGGAATGTACATTATTACCGTGGTGCCTTTCATGCATGGGCTCAATCATTGGATTCTTATCGTCCACAGGGGCGAATCTAGGATTTGGAGTAAGCATGGGTGGATGACCGGTTATCGTCGGTCACAATAAAATATTTCAAATTTAATATAACAATTATTTGTGCTAAAAATGAATATATATTATTTCTGTGACAATTATGGTTTTAACCCAATAAGTGACATATTGGGCAAGAGTTGTATGATTCAAATGAGGGTCTATGGTTCAAATCCTTTTAATTGCATCTAAACCTCTAAAGTCTAAACTTGAACATATATAATTTTGTTACATTTAGTGTCACAAGTTAATGAGTGCAATGATGGTCAAGGCCTCAACCATCTTGAAGTGGGATTAAGGGTTCGAATCCTTTCTCTTGCATTAGCTTTAGGAAAAAATTGTTGAATCAAGAAAATAGCACTATAAAATGCTTTGAAGAAAAATTGAACGCAGGGCCTCATATTTGATAGTGAAAGCTTCAACCAACAACGCTATGGGAGATTTTGGGAAGAAGGGGGAAGAAGGTGAATTATCAGATATATAATATAAATTTTTCACCTATTATCAACAAAAAAAAAGAGCTTCCGACGGATCCAGTACGGGCAGCCGCATCCACCACTAAGCTGTGGTCACACTAGTTTCACCCCTTGCATTTTTCTTGAAAGGTTTGTCTATATTTATATAGTTATTATTATTATTATTATTATTTTAATATGAACTTGATTATTAGACATATTACACAAGAGGATAATTTTCTACTCTCACAATATTTTATTTTTATTCTGCAGACATATAAAATAAATTAATAATACAATTTACATACTCTTGTGCAGAAAAATTAGGCCAAAGCTGACATTGATACTTCTTTCTTTACCTCAATAGATAGGAGCCTGGGTGGTTGATTCACAGCACTGCCGAATACTTCTTTCTTTACCTGATTAGATTGAAGAAGATAAATTCAAAACAGATACACAAGCAAAGTTCATTGAAACAGTAATAACAATCTCAAGAACAATGGTCATGACTTTGTATAAAGGCCCTATAGTCGATATCTTGAGGTACATTAAAGGCGGTAGCCACCATAGAGCCGCTAGTGACTCTGCCTATGGACATTGGGTTTGTGGCAAGATCATGTTAATTTCATGTATTGTAGGCTGGTCAGCCTTTTTATTGTTCAAGTAAGTTCTCTTCAAATTTTCGTTATATATTATCACCATGTAACCTATTAGATGGAGTAACGGGATTCTCTTTTATTATTTTATTTATATTTTGAGCAAAACAAGACGTTGAGGGAATAGCCAGGTATCTCTTACAGGTTTAGCATGTTTCACGGGCATGGTGGAAGGTGGAGTGGTGGCGTTGTTTATGGAACGCCATACGAGTGCTTGAGCTATTGGGTTCGACTTGAGACTTCTAGCAGCAGCCTATTCTGTGAGTACATTTTTGTAATGCTCTATTCCATCTTAGTTTATAACTATCACACCACCTTTGAAGCACAACTTCGAGAGTTGAGGCTCTTATTTCGATTATAGATTGATGACAATTCTATGTTGTCCTTGACAGGATCATTTGCTCAAGAATTGCATATTACATGCAAAACGTGGTGAACAAAGTACGAGGTCCAGTGTGTAACTGCATTTAGTCCCCTGAGCATGATAATCACAGCTGTTCTAGGAGTCATGATTTTGTATGAACAAATTCATCTTGGAAGGTACATATTCTGCTCAAACTGATATATAAGCCCCATTTTGTAGGGATTTTTTATCCCAAAAAATTGATTTTTTGACCGTTATTTTACTATTCAAGCCGTAATTTTTGACTTCTTCTCTCACATGTGGACCCCACTTTTCTTCTAACAGTCAAAAAATCAATTCTCAAAATCCCTACAAAACAGGCCCACAAAGCCTAGTGGGGTTCAAGCAATGCATATATATGTGTGCCATATGAGTCGGGGTGGACATTTTTTCTCGGAACGGGACCGAACTGGCCAGCTGGTTTCAAGTTGAAATGGTGCCAACTGATGTACTTATTGTGAATCTAATTGCAGCGTAATTGGAGCAATCATCCTAGTATTTGGATTTTACTCGGTGGTATGTGGTAAAAGTAAAGATAAGACCACCTCAGCAAGGTTTAACATACGATGCCGGAAAGGCCCAAGAATTGCCTGTGGTGGACATAAAAACATCAGCAAATGTTCATGATGACAATATTGTAACTGCTGGAAATCCCATGTTCCACAGCTAAATTTTTTACAGCGAGGGCCATGTAAACTTAAGTCCTGTCTCCTGTCCCAGCCCCCGTTCCCCTCGTCCCCACCTCATTACATGGGTGTACTTGTACATGAGCTATGCTACAATGATAAAGGGAGGTCACAAAATTAGGTTATAAAATAAAATCTACACCAATCATTTCAAAAACAGATTTTTAAATTATTTAAAATCAAAGGTTCAAATTTTGCCAACACACTTTGGCACTCCACTTTTGTACACCAATTTTGTAGGAGTAGAATTATTCCTTGTACATATATTGACTCTTACAACTATTCAACTTCTGTTCAAAACATCTGTAGTTCCAAGAGAAAACATCGCATTTGACATAGAATCATGAGAGAGAACAACTATAATCTGCATAGAATAAACAAATAAAGACCATGAAAAAATGTTTACCGGTGAAAATAATTGCCAGATTCAGAAGAATTAATAAGATGAAAAATAATTAGCAATCATTGGTTGACTGCATTTAAAAATCTGTGCAGTGGCAACAATAAATTGAATAAATACAACACGAGTTTTAGGACTTGAGAGGAGGTAGAAACTCAAGCAGAACAAGGTCCAACCCTCTGCCATAACTGAAGAATTACAATGGAATCGACAATAGAAACTTGAAAACCAGACCTAAAGTAAGCAGAAATGAAAAACTATATAAATTGTTCATCAAGGCACGAGCATCAGATGTACCAGAGGCACTTCCGGCTGGTCCATTCGCAGGTGGAAATCCTATACCTGCACCAGAGGAAGGCACCACAGAAGACTTTGGGTTCATTGTTGGAAAACCACCAGCCTCGGAAGGTGAAGGGGCTGGTGAAAATAATGAATCTGGAACTACTGTAGGAGGAGCAATAAGTTGAGGAAATTGCTGTGATCCTGTACCACAATCCCCAAAAAAATAAAAAATAAACAATGGTAGGAAAGTTACTGCCCATATAACAAGCAGCATTATGATAGAATACAGCATCTTCTAACATAAGACTGAATGGAAGAAATTAAGCCCTGATTCCTTCTGATAGTTAAACAGGGTGACAACAGAAAATGAATAGTTTTTTTTTCTTTTTTTGAAATGGGAAAACCATGTACACTAGCTGCTGCAGGTTTCAATTACAATGGAGAAGAAAGCTACAGGATTTTTCCTTGGGCATCTACACAAACAAAAGCACACACCGTAAAATCCTTTATATAGTAGAAATATTAGGGTCACCATATACATGCAAGGAATACCCAATTAAGTCAATCACGGTCAGGATGATAAGTGTAAACTATGATTAGGCTCTGCACAATCCGCACAATCCAACAACACCTAAGAAGTTTACAACTAAATTGTTTTTCATATATTAAATTACAACAAAACTCGTCATTATGACAAAATAAAGAGGTGAAATGGTCAAAGGAACAACACTCGATTGACATTTACCTGGGCATCTAGGTTGAAGAGACGAGGATAACCTGCAAGAAAGCAAAGAAGAATTAAAGGACAAAGCTTCTATTTCTATAGATCAAAAAATCAGAAGAATAACCATTCTTGCAAGACACAAGAATAAATTAAATAATGTATAAAACATATGATGAGGACAAAGAATCAATTTAGAAGCATAAGCATACCAGGTGGTGATGCTTCCATTGACAAAGCCACCATAACTGCAAGAAGTCACATTGCATCCAGCGCTCGACTGTTGTGTGGTAACATTTCCTAGCATGAGATTACTACTTCGGCACTGCATGCTCGAGCAAGAAACTGCCAATGAAGCTGGAGTGCAGTATAAACTGCAATAATTCAAGAAATCAGTTAAATAATTTCCTCACGTAGAGATGAGATTACCTCAAATACAAGGAAAACTGAGGATTCAAAGCATATGCCTATTGGAAGTTGCTCACTCACTTGCGGCTCCCTGGCCCACAACTACACTGCACACAGTGACTTGCAGTTATAGCATAACTCCCATTCGGTACAAACAAGCCGTAATCCAAAGCATACTTTGGAAATTTAGATGCACAGGCTGCAAAATGTATATGGAGAGTCATTTACAAATTTGGCCTAGTCGCCTTTCCAACATACATAAACCAAGCTTTTTTTGCTTGCAGAGAATCATTTACAAATTTGGCCTCATTTACCTTGCTTATATTCTTTTAACTAATAGATTTATTGAACACATAAATATGAAAAAAAAACTTTAACGAAATTTAACCAGTTCGCTAACCTGCCTTATACGTTGAACAATTTATTCACTATATGATAAGCCCCAAATTTTATTAGACATCCACTAAAACCCCGTTTGAGCTACATTAATGTAAGAATGAAATGAAAAATATAACCATTACAAACCCCACACAAGAGATAGAAACTCCAATATGGTAGCTTGATGTGATGAATAATGGTCATATTTTTTTATGTTATTGGGCAAATAATGAAAAACAAACAGGGGCTAAGAGACCATAGAACGTGTTGTCCAAAAAAATCATGATCAACTATGCTGTATGAGAAGAATGAACAAAATCTTTAATGAACATTTTAATGGTATACTGACCCTAACCGAGTCTCAAATTGGTAAGTTGAGGCTTAGTTTGTGACTTTGTGGGTTGATAAACAAATTGGGCCTCGTAAGTACAAGCCAGTTTATATGGTATCCATCCAAAGTTCTTGTAACTGAGGACCCTCAAGGGGATGGCCCTTGCTGCTGAAGGGGCGATTTTGGGAGAGCTACTCCCCGTAGAATGTTGGTTTTGTGAAGTTGCGAAGCGAAGAATATGGGTCCCTATGAACATTAAAAGAGCATGGTGGATCGTAACAACCTCTTTTAGTCCCATGCCACTAAGTAAAATCTTGTTTTGTGGGCTTACAACGGCAACCTCCCCTCTTATAAGCCACTTGTGACTTATGAGGGTGATTTCTACCAATACCTTTGTAACACAAGGACACCTACTCTGTCATTTTCAGTTTCCTAAAAAGAATAATTCCAAAACCATAAAAAATTCCTCCAAAAGTGAATTGTGGAAGAAGAAAAAAGGAAATGTAAATTTCTTTTCCAAAAGAAGAAACGAGTAATTATGAATAGGGAACGGATAATTGAAGGAAGTAGAGGAAAATTGCGTAGGACAAAAATGTTACATGGATACTCATAAAAAGCAATTCATATACAATAACAATAACCTAATGAATTCAAAATAGGATCTCCAGAAGTTACTGATAATAAACATAAGGCATGGATCCGTTGTGATTACAATTTTGAAACCCAATTATCATACAAAAGGATATATATTGTAGCCATGTACACACAATTTTGACATTCTTCTTAATTTCATGGTACTCTACATATTTCAATTCTTCATCAACTTGAAAAGGCTTGCAATTTATCTCTCGCCGAACATAAACATAGCACAAGTGTAGAAGAACTTGTTAGGATTATTGTTGGGGTTTTATTAATCACGAAATGCTGTTGAATTATATCAAATATGTTGTTGCTTCAATTTTATTCCAATATGTACACAAATGGCCAATTTTCTCGGATACCAACTGCAATTGATTAATTGAAGTTGCTGTAAATCCTTAATGCATTCAACTCCAATATTATTTGAAAATCTCCAAAAGCAACATATACAAACAAGCAAGCAAACAACAGAACAAACCAAACTAGGAATAGAATCAGTACCAGATAAGGGAATCGCAAGAATGTCACCCTCCTTAATGGCAGGGCTCCCCAACTGATTCATATTCATAAGATCCGTCAAAGTTGTAAAATATCGAGCTGCAATCCCCGACAGTGTGTCCACAGGTTTCACCACATAGGACATATAAATCGCAGGCAAATTGTTATCACTATTGTTGAAACAAGTACAGGGGAGTGGAATATTAAGCTTAGTCCCTACATTAAGCACAGAAGGGTCAGAGATACCAGCATCGGGATTGGCCTCATTGATCTGGTCGGCCGATATAAGTCCGCCATATACAGCGGTGGCGATGGAGGCAAGGGTGTCGGAAGGGCGGGTCTTGTAACTGGTGGTGGAGGATTTACGAATCCCATCGACACAAGAACAGGGGATGGGGATTTTGAGGAAGAGTTGAGATGGGAGTATGTGGTTTTCAACATCCGGGTACGAGATGTCAATGGAATTTGAAAGGAGAAGCGAAATGGGGTCGACGGAGAAAAGCGAAGCGACCTCTGAGACTTTAAGGTCGGTATAGAGAGTGTAGCCCACAAGGGCACTGCAGGTGTCAGAGTTGGAACATGGCTCTATTGTGGACTTTGAGGTCGTCAGTGAGAAGAAAGTAGTAAAGCAGTACAGTACGAAAATGGGAATGGTGAATGCGTTTCTGCTAGCCATTTTGAACATCAAGGGTTTATCTCAGTTTAGGTGAATGCTGGTTTATTTTTTTTGGGCTTACAAGAAAGGCTTTTCTGCAGGGAAAAACTGAAAAGGTAGTATTTTTTGATTTTTGTGGTTATTTTAACGTATTAGGGTTTGGTTAATTCCTGGTTCGAGCTGAATCCAGCTGCACTGTGAGAGAACGTGTGTGAGAGAGAAAGTAGAACTTGAAATAGTGCAGATTGTATGACAGAGAAGAAGGAAGAGCGTTCTTCCGACAGTGCCAACTTTCTTGAACATTGGGACAAGCATTCTCTGGGAAATCCGCAAAATGTCCCTAATGTATACTCTATGAGTGATTTAGTCCCTAAAGTTTTTTCTTGACTCGGAGGTCATCAAATTATGATTTATATGCTTTAATGATCCTTTCTCACGGTTTCTGCCTACATTTGATTTCCATTTTACAAAACTTATTTTAAACTACACATTTTTTTATAAAATAATTTTACACGCAAATTTAAAATTTTTTCTTACTTTTTAACCATATATTCTTCTATCATATATTATTACAAAATGCATTTTGGCCCAAAAATAGGCTTAAATAGGCATGCTAATTTCTTTTAATTTAGGGAAATTGGCACATTTAGTCCCTAAGCTATAGTATTCTGCGCAACTGGTCCTTAATCTTCAAATTTTGGCCCATGACTCCCTAATTTATCAATTTACTGCGCAAATAGTTACGGTTAGAGTACTTTTTATTGAAAAAGACAAAAATATCCTTGTATTTAATTAAAATTTTCCCAATAAAAATTTAATTATTTTTAAAATAATTTTATCAAACAAGGGCTAACGCGGAAACGGGGAGCAATTCCCGCGCGGGAAATACAAACAAGCTATGACCTGTTACCGATTCCGCGGGTCATCTTATGCTCCCACAAACCGCTAGTTAAAATTACATTTTTTCTTTTCCCAACAAAAATATTCTTTTACCTTTTACTCCCCGTCCCGATACCCTCTATAAGAAGTCACTGCGCGGCAAAACCCCTTTCTCCTCCACCATCAAACCCCAATTCAGCTATGGAGGGGACGCGCGTCAGGCGGCGATTGGTTCAATCGACGCTTTTCCCACACAGAGATGGTTCAGTCAACGAAGCTGAAAATTGCGATGGCGATGAATTTGAGGAAGGTACTGATTGTAAAGAAGAGGAGGAAGAGGAGTGGTGTATAAATGGCAAAAAGAGGAAGGGAAAGGCCAATTCAAAGGCAAAATCGAAAACTACACTGTTGCAGGCACGAGCTTCTTCTAAAAAGGTATGCGTGCTACATCTTGCTGCAAGGAATGTACATTGAGGTGAAGAAAATTTTTTTGGGTGATTTTGTTGCAGATTCACGATTAAGATTTTTTTTTGGACTTTGTTTTTGAGCTGTTTATAATTGAAAATTGATCACTTCTCAAGGTGCATCGAAATTATAGATATCACTAGTTTTTAAGATGATTAGATTTGGAGGTAGGTAGATTTTATAATTAGAGTTTATATACAGGTACATAGTTAAGAAGACTTGTTAAGTTTGTTAGATAGAAATTCGAATTTTTATAAGTACTGTGCTAAGATTATGTTGTGGGCTAAGAAGGAAATGGTGACAAGAACACATTTTTCTGCATGTAATTTGAGAGGAAATGGAGACAAGCACACATTCCATGCCGTGATGGCCTGGCCAATCCGATACTTTACATAAAGCCAAAATAGTTGCGTTTGTGAATTCTGCCTCGTATTCATTTTTCTGCATGTAATTTCAGGCTACCGCAAATGGTAACGAAACTTCAGGCAAGCAAGTGGGAGATGGAAATTTCCCAGCTATAGTTCGTAAGTGAATGCCTTGCTACAAATATCTGCCTTCTACCTTCTGTCTTACCCCAGCAAAAGTGAAGAAGAGGAAGAATGTTTCTATGCTGCTTGAGTTTACACCTCGAATTCTAGAAAGTTTAAATTGAAACAATAAAGAGTACATTTCAACTCTGATTCAAATTGTTTGGATTTTTGACAGAGTCTGATTTCTTTCTAAAGGCCTCGGAAAGATCACAGCAGAAAAGGCAGCAAAAAGAGCCAATCCTCATTGAATCCCCTGACGATGACGAGGAGACCAGCTCGCCTCCAAACTCAGCTGCCAGTATATTGGTTATCTTATTTATTGAACAAGTTTATGCCAATAGCTCATAAGCATACAACAATGCCTGATAATTTAAATGACAAAAAATGTTAGATTATACAGTAGTTGCTTGCAACTACAACTATTCTTTTTTCCTTTTCTTTTCCCTATGCTTCAAGAAGTCGGAGGGGTCAATCAATTTAAGTCTTGCTTCGAGTGTGGAGCATGGAAGTATATGGAAGAGAGAAAGTGATGATGGATGTTAGTAAACTAGAACCAAAATTATAGATGGGCAAACAGGAGAAGAGAAGAGAAGAGAAAGGAGAGGATAAATAATAGAAGGGGGAGAAAATAAGAGAAATTTGAAGGAGGAAGTATTTATTTATTTAACAATCAAGTCTAATGAAAAGAAGTATTAACCCTCT
>NC_036243.1:22655908-22662117 GCF_002742605.1 Olea europaea var. sylvestris | reverse complement strand
AACGCGTGGCTTGAAAGAAAGGAAAAAGAAATTGCTTTCAGCCCTATCCATGTATTTGAAAATGTTGAGGTACACTCTTCCTCTAGTTTTTCATTTTCAAAAGTTTCTTCAAGAGATCTAATTCTATTTCTACGTATGCGTCACTTTGACAAAATTTCTATTCTGCCTACTCAGGATAATGAGGTGAACATGGATTGGGGACACTGGGTATTCTCTGAAAGTTCAGTCAGTACAGATGTTGGCCTAGGATGTGGATGCCTACCGGTTCATGAAGGATCTGTCAATTCCTTGCACTTTGATACCTTTCTGAATGCTTCCAGTTTCACAAGAATATCGTCATACCAAAACAAGACCACTCCGGATCAGTGTTCCTTTCCTCAGATTGAGGTTTGTTCGAGTCCTCTAGATTGACCTAAATGTTCATATCCTATGTTATTTTCATTGTTGGCTGATAAGAAAGTAATGCATTGTGTTCAACAGAAGGATTCAAAGGCATCACTAAAAGGTACAGAAGGGATACTTGCTGCACCGGTTGAAGTAATATTGGTAAATCTTCATTTCTGGTATTTTATACATTATCTCAGGACTTGTATCCCTCCCTCTGGCAATTTTTTTTTTTTTTTGGGAGAAATGTTTAGTTGCAATTAGTAGTGTATGGGGTTTGAAGTTTCCAGGGGAAAAAATCTATTTGTTTATTGATTTTTCAAAAGAACTTTTCAAGATTAGTATTCTGAAGTAAATAGAAGGAAACAGATTTAGTACATCTATATGTTCTCTAATTATATTTATCACTATGATTTATGCAATCTCATTATCATCACGATCAGCAGGAAAAACCTGAAGAAATTGATTCCTTTACTGGGAATTCCAGCGGTGTATACTCAGATGCTGAGTTCCAGAATAGACTTCTTCAGGAAAGGTAAAAATAATTTATGATTATCACCCCATGCACGTAAGAGGAGCTTCTTTACTATACGCTTCTCTCTGGGCGTGCTTTCTTTTTTAATTCTATTTCACTTTCTCAGTTTCTTCCTCTGTTTTGGGGGGTTTATGTTAGATGATATTATTACTTATGGAGTGTCTCAATTAATAATTTTATTTCATTTGGGTTGTTTTAAAACCTTATTGTTTTTATTTCATTTTTGACAGTCTCTCCATCTTTACTAACGTGCTTCTACTTTGAAGGCTTTATTCTTTGTCAAATCTTCTCCTGATTTTATTTTGCATTAGGATGTCTGTTTAGACATGGAATATTCAGCACTTGTTTGGCCGCCGTTATTTGAAATTATTATTTCACTCTTTTATTTTCAACCACACAATCTTCTATAAAATAATATTATACGTAAATTGAAATTTTTTCCTTCTTTTTCAACCATTTATTCCCTCAAAAAAAAAAAAATAATAATAATAATAAAATCAACTATTCCAAAAATTATAATTTCGAATAATGGGGTGGGGCTCAAATGGAAGAAGAAGGTGCATTTTAGATTCCAGTGGTGCAAAATTTCCGAACAGCTCAATCTTTAATAATTTAGTTTTTAAGAGCCTTTGAAAAATACCATATTTAATTACCACCACATAGAAAAACATTTTGGTGTGGATTTCTAACATTTGGAGATATTACACATATTATTGGGATAAGATATTGATAAACGTACAATCAATTTTCTAAGAAGCAATTAGCTTATTCTCATTTTCATATCTGTTTCTTCCTTTTGTCTGTATCTAATCCTGCACTTCAAACTTCAACATTTACATACTGCTAATAATTAGATATATTTTATTTTCTTAAATCTTGTTATATTGCTAAAGTAGTAAAACTAATTATTGAAGGCTCGTGGACTATACATGTATGCCTTGGTCTGACACTGAGGTTTACTAGATTCAAGGTGCTTTATCCCATCCCTTCAGCTAATAGGACCTGACAGGATGTTAATCTGTTTCTTAATGATTGAAAATAAATGCCTTTCTGTTTCTTTTAAAATACACGGTTTACAAACTTGAATACTAATTACTGACGATCACGTGTTTGATTGGACATATACCAATATGAGTACTTGTTGTTGTATTGTCACAAGCAGGCGTTGATTGCAATTTGCAACAAGAGGAGCAACTACAGCAACACTAATATCATACTGATTGTTATGTTTACTTTTGCACCCAGGATAATGTCGCATTATCATTCTTGTCGCAATCAATCTGAAAACTGCCTATGGATAGACAAATACCAGCCTGAGAACTCCTTGCAGGTTAAATATATTAAACATAGCAAGAGTATTGCTTTTCCTGCTGTAAAGTGATTGTTTGTCAACATGTTTTCCATCTCTAATTTAGCATTGAATCATTATCATCCCTCTCCCACGTCAAATCTACTGAACTATCATTTCTTTTTCTCAATTCCTTCCCTTCACAATGCTGCCAGTAAATACCACTTCGATTCTTCTACCTAATTGAGTTTATTTTGAAGTGTATAGAAAAGAGACGTCATATTTGCCTTTCATTATTAGATAACCTGGTCCTTATTTTATATCCATTTTGGTGATTTGGGTTTTATTCAGTACCATTTTCTTATGTCATTCTGGAAAGGTATGCGGGAACGGCGAAGAAGTGAAATTTTTGTGTGAGTGGCTGCATCTTTGGCACACAAGGGGTTCTCTCACCACTAGACATGGCAGTGCTGACAATAAATTGACTGCACAAGATGCTGATTATGATTGTTGTCTAAGTGAATGTAATTCTGATACTGTAGATGATTTGAAGAATGTTCTCTTAGTAACTGGGCCAGTTGGGGTATGTAGCTCGTTTTTCCATCCCTTTTTTTTTTTTGGTTACTCGTTACTGGATGGTAAATCCAGTGCATGCTCGCAATGTTCTGATACTAAGCATTTCTTCTATTGTTCTAATTGAAACTTACAGTACTTAGAGATGAGAAGTCAATAATTTTTTAAGCAAGTTGGTTCTTTATTACTTATAGAGACATCCTTTGAGTGCCAATTTTGTACTTTCTAATGAAGCATGTATATGGTGAAAATTTGCTCTTGTTAGTCAGATCTCTGCATATTTACCAAATTTATCATAATTATTCAAGAAGTTCATAGTCTGATAAAGTTTATTAATGACACTCCTTTGGTCTTAAATTGAATCATTGAATGTCTCCTACCGTAGTGTTTTATATGAGATTTTGACTCGTGATATTTTACTTTTACCCTAGCCAAATGCCACCACAACAGCTGGGATTCCTCATTCCTGAAATTAACAATGCCATCTTTTGCGATCCTCTTATTAGATTTAGATTACACTTACATGATAACGCAATTTCTCCACTTCACTATTTACAAAACTACCTTCCAAGTGCTGTCATTATTCAGCTTGATTGAAAACATCTACCTTTTATTGCAGAGTGGGAAGTCTGCTGCCATATATGCTTGTGCGAAAGAAAAGGGATTTCAGGTTATTGAGGTACTGCTGAAATAGTGCTAAATTAACTATGGATTCATGTAATATTAAGTCATTATGTGTGTTTTGCTCACTTGAATAAATGGCTTGTTGGCCGTACCATGTATTTGTTAATTCCAATATCTGAGTATGCAATGCGACTAGAATGAACACACATTGAATTTTTTTTTTTTTTTTCATCTTTCATTGTTTTGTCCTGAACTTATATGACAGGCGGATGTTGACATTTTTCCTCTCACATCAAACAGAACCTGCTTTAATAACATTGGACAATAATAGAGGTTCTGTTAAACCTGGTAGCTACCTCTAATTAATCATAAATCGCCCTAAATGATAAATACCCCTAAATGATAAATATATGGATATATGGGGGAGAACAACTCCAATCACCCGAATCTCTAGTTCTTTCAGCCGATTTTATCACTCTTGGTATAGTTGAAACGCATGAAAGCCTTACACAAAACTTTCATTTTACAGCTCAAGCAGATAAAAATTCATGATTGACTCCGTCAAATCTGTGTTTCATGCCCATTTTATTGACTCATTGTCACTGCATGAAAGTCGAAACAATTACTATTGTTCTCCGTGATATACTGCACATGGTTTACATTTATGCAGTCCACTTAAACATAAGGCTAAGCATTATACTTATAAGTATGACTTCACCGTATGATTCTTGCTGATATGTAAGGCATGCTGTAGCTAATAAAGTATAGGTATTAATCATTTAACTCTAAAAGACAATCGAATGTTTATCACTTTGAGCTGTCAACACAGAAATCACCAATTTGAACATTTGGTGCTAATCATGTCATAGAAGTTTAAAATGACCTTTATTTTACCTCATTATCTGCTAACTTCTACTTCTGTTCCCCTCACAGCATAGATTTGAATGATGAGTCACTGATATGTGGCCTTAGTTAGAATGTTAGGCTACTTTCCAAACTTGAGGGATGAATACTTAAAAAGATTGTAGAAACTGGACTATCTGAGGCCATTCATCATATTTTATGTCCTTTTAACTTGCGTACTACGAAATACTTCTCGATTTAACAGTTATCCTCATTTTGTGTACTTAAACCTACAAGTATTTGTGTTTCAACTTTACTTAAACTATTCTGTCTGAATTTTTTTCTTTCTAGATCAACTCGTCAGATTGGCGAAATGGAGCTGTTGTAAAGCAGAAATTTGGTGAGGCTGTGGAATCACATTGGCACCAATGGTTAGTCTGTAGTTTATTGTTAATCTTGCGTTTAAAATCGTTTCTGTTTACTAAAGCAAGTGTGGAGACACATCCCAGTGAATATACTTATTGGTATGTTAATATTCCATCGAAATAATTTAACTGTTTATGGATTGATTAACTTAAAAAAAAGAAAGATTCTTTCTAAAACTAGAAGGAAATAGTGGAAAATGATTATCTTCTATGAAAAATACTTGTAGGACTACTTTCACTTTGGATTTTCATGGTGGCATGTTAACCTAACCTATAATTCTGGATGGGTTCTATGACTTGCTGTTTTACTAAGTTTCAATTGGATTCAGCCTGGGGTATTCATAAATGAATTTTGTTTTTTAGATACTATCATGATCATTTTTCTTTCTTTGTCAAAAATATTATATATTTTTAACTCGAAGTTATTATCAAATAACAAATAAGTATTCATATTTTAAAAATTTCAACAAGAAAAATAATAAGTATAAATTAAATTTATACAATATAAACGAAGAATTTAAAGAATTTGATCGATGTATCAGTAACGTATTGTATCATTACTGAAGCAGTAAGGATTTGGGAATATTTTCATATATATTATTGATCAGAATGAATACATATATATACACAAAGATCTGAAAATCAGATCCTAGAAAATAGAAATTACCCTATCTATCTATGGTATACAAAATATCAGCTAGAAAAATTAGGAAACTAACTCCTAATATTCAGACCATAATTATAGGAAAGTAATTACTTCTCTAATTGACTAGTTTGTTTTCCTACACTCCCCCTCAAACTAGGCGGTACATGTTTATTAAACCAAGCATAGAACTTAGTTCAATGAAGTTGGGTCGAAACAAGGCCTTAGTTAAAATATCTGTTGCTTGCTGTCGAGAGGGCACATAGTTGAGAGAAATCACATTTCCTTCTATTTTCTCACTGATGAAGTGCCTATCGATCTCAACATGCTTCGTTCTGTCGTGATGAACCAGGTTTTTGGCAATTGCAATTGCTGATTGGTTGTCACACATCATCTTAATAGGATTTGAAGTTCCAATCTTGAGTTCACCTATCAGTCAATTTAGCCAAATTCCTTCACATATACCTGGAGCTAATGCTCGAAACTCGGCCTCGGCACTGCTGCGGGCTACCACCTGCTGTTTTTTACTTCTCCAAGTCACTAAGTTTCCCTAAACAAATGAACAATACCCAGATGTAGACTTTCGGTCAATAGAAGACCTGACCCAGTCTGCATCTGTGTAAATTTCAAGGGATTGATTGAGTGTTTTCCTGAACATTAACCCCTTTCCAGGATCCTTTTTAAGATAACTAAGAATCCGACTCACTGCTTCCATGTGATCCACTGACGGATTACTCAAGAATTGGCTAACAATACTGACTGCAAAGCTTATGTCCGAGCATGTGTGTGTCAAATATATCAGCTTCCCCACCAAGCGTTGATACTGTCCCTTATCCGTTGCTAACTCTTCAGTCTGAGGCATCAATTTGGTATTAGGGTCCATAGGAGTCTCAA
>NC_036243.1:22647977-22652044 GCF_002742605.1 Olea europaea var. sylvestris | reverse complement strand
GACGATAACAGCAAAACAAATTTGAGCTCCTATAATGCTCATTTGTTTATATCTATGGATTCAAAATAAATAACTGAAAAGGAGCAATTTCAAGGATTTGCATGCGTGTTCAAATGACACTACACTGCTAGAATATAAATTTTCATTTAAGTAAAAAATTGTTTGGACACTCAACTTATTGGTGCGTTCTAGAGTTGCCAGTCCTCTTTCTTGTTATAAATTCAGCAGTGAACTTCCATTTTTCCTACCCTGTTAATTATTTCGCTCAATTTTGTCAATGGAAACTACATAATATGCACCTTGGAGGACAGAATTCTTATCTGGCATAATTTTAGACATTAAATACCAATATTGGCCAACTAGAACAAGTTGTTTTAGGATATAATCAGAGTTTTGAGATTGGTAATGTGTTAACCGGCTTCAACACAATGATAACTTATCTCTGCTGGTCAATTGTTGGTATTTGGCATCTCAAATCTTGGAAGATATTAATTCTACCCTTCACGTGTACATTCCATTAGCCTCTATTGATGGAATTGAGTGGAGTAACTAACAAGGTTACCGAATTAAAATTTAGTGCTAAATTTGCAACAAAAAGAAGGCAGTTAACCAAAATACGCCATACCTATAAGTTGAGTGCCTAAATAGGTTTTTAACCCAATTTTTTATTTGATAGTCGATCGCACCCTAAAACGGATAGGTTTGATCGTTTCCCTGCATCTTCAGGAATGCACCAGTATTCCCCACCCTGTTGAATTGTCTTGAAATAGTGGGATCACTCTGAATGGTGTACCATTCACTTTTGATAGTATATCTCATTTATAATGTTCAAATACCTGCATAAGGTAACAAATCCTCTTTCTTGGTTTTACTTTGTAACTATGACCGTTTTACTTTGTAACTATGACCATTTTACTTACAGTGCATACACTCTTCGTCCAGGTATTGAAATGCAGATGAAGTATAGTCCTCTTCTATTTGATCTTGATGCTGGGCATAAAATGTTACCAAAAATAATCCCTTGGGGTCACCCTTCTCGCCTCTCTGAGATTGTGGAAGAGGAAATTGTCAATTCATTGGTTTTGATGGAAGAAAACTGCAGTCTGGTTGAAATAGTTGTTGAGGAAGACAAATTGAATGAAAATAAAACACAAAATACTTGTGTGAAGGATGGTGAAGCCGACATCATCGAGGAAAAGAAGGAAGCTATGTTGAGATTGCACTCCTCAACTCAGGATGATGATGAATGTGTACAAATTGGTACTATTTGGGAGTTTTCTGATTCCTCTCACTCCCCAATAGCGTTCGCTCGACGAAATAGACGGAAAAAGATTGATGCAGTACTTTCTGATTCTGAAGGGGAATGCTTCGATGAGAGGAAATCCATTGTCTCTGGGGAAATAATTGATGGTGTTAATGGCGACGCACTTAAAATGAAAAGCTACCCAACCGATCCCTGTTCGCGTACTGAAAGCTGTTGCAATCCAACTGAGCAAATCAATTTTAAAGTAGACAAGTTGGAGGAAAGTTGTAGTCAGCTGCCTGCTGGAGCTGATAATTCTCTTATAGATGAGAGAGGTAAATCGCTTGATATTTACCATGAGCCAGAATTATCATTCGTCCCCGAGACAGAAATTATGAATGAAGGAGAATTATTTCCAACAACAGTATCTCATGGTCATTTTGCCAATGCAGTGGGGGCTGAATCTGTAATTCAAGATTCACTACTAAACTTGAATCTTGTCACAGTTGATAAACTCTATCAATCTTTACACATGCTTCCAAATGAAGGAGAATTATTTACTACCACAGTATCTTACGGTCATTTTACGAATGTAGAAGAAGCAAAGTGTCTGACTCCAGAATTACCACCAAACTTGGATCCTGTCAGTGGCATTAAATTTGG
Organism: Olea europaea var. sylvestris; assembly: GCF_002742605.1. Taxonomy (NCBI): domain Eukaryota; kingdom Viridiplantae; phylum Streptophyta; class Magnoliopsida; order Lamiales; family Oleaceae; genus Olea; species Olea europaea. Next base: position 22,650,138 of record NC_036243.1, on the reverse strand, counting down.
ACATTCTTTACATGTACTGCCTACTGACCAGGAAATTTTAGGAAATAAATCTGATACTAATGAAGTATTAGGTTATCGAGAGGAGGTAGGAGATTCTCTATCCAAACACGAGGAGGATGTTCCAAGAGGGTATCAACTGATGGATGAATGTAGCCGCATAGATTTCATTAGGAGACTGAACTCCTTCACTGATCCTGAACCTGATTGTGTAATCGATTCTTTACAAGAAACATGGAAAAATCTGCGTGCTGGTGGTGAGAATTTCAAACAGTATGTTACCTCAGAAGAGAAAAATGCTTGCCAAGCTCTAAATCTTGCACATGGAATGAGTAATTTAATTTCGGAAGCTGATTTATTAATTAGAGACTGCCAAGTGTCATTATGTGTACGTGTTTACTCATAGATTTTACTCCCAACTTTTAAGAATGTGATGTGCAAGATGAAATTTTTTCTTTCATGCAGGATTTTCTGGAGCCATCAATGATTTCTTGTGAGAAATCATATTCGTATAGTTCTTGTGATGATCAATTGCAAATGTCATCTGTTCTTGCTCAACATGGAATGTGCTACTATGCTAAAGAAGCTGCTGCTTTAGGATCAAAAATCGGGTCCATAAGCTCAGTAGATTTGGCATCGGAAATGTTAGAGTCCTCTGCAAACACGATGGCACTGGGAAAACTAGTTTGTCATTGTGAAAGAAAGATTGAAAAATTAAAGATGAAACCACCAGAAAGTTGCAATCTCTTAAGAAGGTATGAGATTTGAGGTCAAGCTTTTCATGTGGTTATGCTCGAAATGTTGCTTCCCTTGTTATTGATCACACAAAGATGCAAGTGAATTACACATTACTAGCGGCTCATGAATATAAGATGATGTTTTGAGTTATATTTGATCTTTACATGCCATCACTAAATAGTTTAATTCTGCCTTTTTGTCTGACTTGCAGCAAAATGGACTCAAATATTTACAATGTACTTAAGTCTGTAGTTCCCTCGAAGTCATATCTGTCAGCAAAGGGTGAGGCATTTCATGAATATCTGGCAGCATTAAGCCAGATTTCAAGATTGGAATGTTGTTTATCTGACTGTGTTGACAAGAGAAAGCACAGAAGGTATGTGCTCTCTGTCAAATGTATCCTTAAACCATAAAAGTCATTTATGCTTTTTAGTTTTATGATGATCATGTATTTGCTCAAGACGTTGTTTTGTTCCAGGGCACGGGTAGCACGACATTATTTGAGTTCAGGTTCATTAGCATTGTCTGCAGAAGAAATATCCTTAATGGGCAAACACAACAGCTACCGAAAAGGCTTAGTCCCATCTTAGAGATTAAATTTGAGATAAATGTCTAATAGAGGAAGGTTAGCAGACTTTGGATGTAGTTCGTATTTGCTTATTTGGGGGCATATGTTCACTTAATAAGCGTTGTCTCTTCAGGAACTTAATTCGAGGAACAAGTTAGCCTTTCCAAAGAGCTTCGGAGAATGAGATTAAATTGACCACTGACTATAGTTATAGCTGCCTTGTGAGAACATTTGCTGATTGTCTGATTAAAAGCAAAAGTTTTATCTCGAATCAGCACACTTTTCCATCTAGGATGAAGGCACACATTTCCCTAATTGTAAATCTGTAAGGAATTAAATTGTATTGTTAAAATGCAAAGACAGATGAAGTGACGAATAAAAGTGAAGTATTTATTTCCAGAACTTTCAGAAGCTACTAGTGCAATGGATGTTTACACGTATAACTTATGGTTTCTTGAGTTTCTTTTTGTCAAGACTGGTTATGGGACTTATTGACACCTACTGATATATAAGTTCTCTTTCAATGACCTCAAAAAACTGTTCGATTACATAAATCCAGTGATAATAATGTAGCTCCAAAACTAGCTAAGGGTATACTTTTAAATTTGACCTAGTCAAAGGGAGGGAATTTCACTTTGACTTTGAAAATCATGAATATTATGATATTGGCATCTTGAATGTTAAAAGATAAGGATGCCCTTAAATGTATTATATAATTACTAAACAATGTATTGTTGAAAAAACTTTACTACCCTTTAGTTAATAATTGAAAACCAAACAATTTCTCATTTATAAAACTTCAAAACGAGCCTCAAAGACAGAAAAACTCTCATCTTTCATTTACTTGAACCTCAAAAT
>NC_036243.1:22633332-22647923 GCF_002742605.1 Olea europaea var. sylvestris | reverse complement strand
AAACAATTTCTCATTTATAAAACTTCAAAACGAGCCTCAAAGACAGAAAAACTCTCATCTTTCATTTACTTGAACCTCAAAATATCAAAAAAGGTTCAAACGTTGAAGTCAAATTTTTTTTTTTTCATATCAATTTTATCAAATCGGTAAGTATATTTATGCATGTTGAATTTCTTTTTCAGTAAATTAGTATACGTTTAAATAGAGAAAATTTATTTCGACATAGTAATAGTTAGTATTAATTTTTTTTAGCAGATCTTACGTATAAAAAAAAATTTTGAACAGATCTACGGAAAACAGAAAAGCAGTTGGCTGTTTGACTGTTTTAACAGCCAAATAGTCACTTGACCGTTGGCTGTTAAACAGCCAACAGTTGACTTTAACAGTCGATTGTCTGTTGACAGCAGACTGTTGGCACTGATTTTTGTTGGTAATGCATTATTTTTTCTTATAATTAATAAATGAAGTTGATTAAATCTATTTCCTCGTGCAGATATGATAATCCCCGTATGTTATTTAGGTGATTTTGAATTGAATGAAAATAATCGGTGGGAATGAAGATGGACGAGTGACATACATGGTTGTATTGCAATTCCCATAACAGAGAGTACACCATACTTAGAATTGTACTACGATTTGCAAAATAAGCTGAATGTCGATCAATCTCAATACGATATGCAATTGAGATATCTATTCAACGGTTATGGGGATTTATCCATTCCGATGCCACCGCTATTTGTTACTAATGATACTGAATTAAATTATCTATTAGAATTGAATAAAATGCATCGGACTCCGACTATTCTTAGTGTGACTTTAATTACAAAGGATGTTATCGAAGGTGAACGCGAAGATTCAGATAGGCGCGGATAACAATGATCGAGATTTTTGGGAGACAGTGGAGATAGTTCCTATGGATAATGTGGTTATTCCTGAGACAGTTACTTCTGATCGTGATGTCGCTGTTACGCGCAGAATACCGTCGACGGTTGAAGACAATGAGAATATAAACGAGTTTACAAATGAGAATTTGATTGCTTTATCCCGACAAAGATATGAGTCGGGTGGGAGCTCACAGGTTGGAACAAGTGGACCGTCTTCCAATTCTTCCCGTGTGGCTCTCGATTATGAGGACTTGTATGTCGAGCAACTATTTGAAACCAAAAAAGATTTGCAGGAAGCTGTGCACCGACTGACATTAAAATATAACTTTGAATTCAAGGTAAAGAAATCAAACAAGTCATTATTGACAGTTGCCTACGTCGAAGGTAGTTGCAATTAGCGCTTGAGAGCAACTAAGATGGACACGAATGAGTGCTTCGTAATTTTCAAGTACTCACAGGAACATACTTGCGAAGTGGAAATTCTTCGAAACGATCACAGGCAAGCTAGAGCATGGTTTATTGTTCGACAGATAATACACAAGTATCAGGACCCACGGATGATCTACAGACTTTCAAACATCATTAACAACATACATCAAGAGTATGGAGTGGTCATGAGCTACCAGAAAGCCTGGAAGACCAAAAAATGTGCGTTGAAGGATTTAATAAGATCGGATGAGGAGAGCTATGCTAAATTGGCCATGTATTGCCATAACATGGGGAGAACTAATCCTGGCACGACATTTTTTATTGAGACGGGGAGCGATAATTGTTTTAAGTATTTATTCATGGCTCTCGGACAATGTATTCGGGATTTTCAAAATGCAATGCGACTCGTAATCCTAGTTGATGGTACAACTCTGCAAATTAATTATTGCTACATGTCAAGACGCCAACATCCAAATTCACCTTATTGCATTCTGCATAGTCGACAGGGAGAATGATCTGTCCATGCGTTAGTTCTTTTCGAAACTGAGGGAAGTGATCGGGGAAGTCGAAACCTTGCCTTTGTAACCGATCGGGGACAGTCTATATTAAACGGTATCGCTGAAGTTTTTCCAGAGGTACATCACGGGTATTGCATGTACCATATACAAGGTAATTTGAAAACTAGGTATCGGGGCAAAGGTATCGTTTCATTGTTCAGGAAAGCAACCGAAGCTTACAGTGCTGAAGAATGTAATAAGTTCATGTTTGAGATAGGAAGTAAATCATTACCGGCATTAGAGTATCTGACGGATATGGAGATCGAACATTGGGCGCGGCCATACTTTCCAGGACGTCGAATAACGCGGAGTCTCTCAATGCATTGTTTAAGAAGGATCCAGAGTTATCAATTCTCACAATGATGGAGAACATTCGTAACAAGCTGCAACAGTGGTTTCATGACCGATGTGCGGCATTACAGAGTTGCACTAGCGTGCTGGCCCCAGCTCAAGAGGAGAAACTCTTTCAGGCGGCAGAGGTTGTAAGGAAGTTGAATGTGAAAGCACTAGATGAGTTTCGCTTCTTCGTACAATGTGCACATAATACGGCATAAATGGTGGACTTGACTGATAATACATGCACTTGTATGAGATTTCAGTTGGAGAGTTTTCCATGTGAGCATGCAGTTGTGGTGGCCATGTATCGAGGCTTTGCATACTCTTGTATTATACGACTAAGTCTTGGAGAACAGCATATGCTGAGACTATATTTCCTCTGCCGAATGAAACCGAGTGGGAAGTTCCAGAGCACATTCTCCCGTTTCATGATTTGTTGCCATCAGCAGTTGAACCGCGTGGTCCTAGACGTCCAAGTACATCTAAAATACCATTTATCAGAGAGTTTCATCGACTGCGTAGGTGTGGCAGATGTAGAGCCATAGGGCATACTCGATAATTTTGTACCAGTCAAATTCTCCTAAATGACAATTGGACAGGTACATTCAATATTTGTCCTTCATAAATGTTCAATGTTCAATATTTATTCTTGATAAACGGTATTTACAATGATTCATATGAAAAAATTAGTTCCATTCTCATTATATGTGTAAAATAACAAAAAATCAACTTACAGAAAAATAATTATATACATTGAACATAAATTCACAATTATTTCATAATTAAAAAATAATTAAATTTACAATGTGAATGTTATATATATCGAACACAAATTTACAATTATTTCATAATCACAAAAAATAATTAAATTTACAATTCGAATAATACATATATTTAATACAAATTTATGGGTCACCATTAAATTCGAACAAATCACATGCTAGCTTCTTTCTCCAGTTCTGTATCTACAATTCGTTGATTTCATCAACTTTATGTCCTATACTTAAAAATTCAACGTATTTAATGGAAAATATGCCGCAGTCGCCGCTACAATTGAACAAGAATGGATCAATTCAGTACTGTGTAGTTAAAAAACTAAATCTGAAAGATGAAAACAACAAAGTTCAAACACTTACCTTACGGACTGTCGCGATGTCGTCGTGTTCCGAACAATCCGCAATCTGTTCTGTACAGTCATCCCCGCTTGTGTGGCCATCATAGGAACAATTACAGCTACGGACTCCAGGTTTTGCTCCAACTGGCCTTGCATCAAACATGAATGATCTGGGTCGTACACATATATAGTCGTGTCAGCAAAAACGATCTACAGCATAACATAATGCTTATTGATGCACGCTGGAATGTACATATGTGTACAACCCTCCCATGATTTCCCCCCGACACTTGACGACAATCCTACGACCCATTCAAGCATATATTTTGGCACCGTGTACTCGTTACCCATAAGTTGGAGCGACTAATACTGTATGGTCACGCAGGAACTTGGTGTTTAATAGGACTCGACCATGGACGTCAAATGATTTTGGATGTCTCTGACCACGATCTCGCAGCAAGTCCATGGTCAGGTCGATGTGCTGCATCAAAAAACACCAAAAAATTATGAGTTATTCATTTAATAAACACAAAGTGACGTATACATACAAAACATGAAATAAATAGTTCACTTACATCGTCGGCGAGCCAAGCTCCCGAAGTCGTAATATAGTGGTGCCACTTGTAAGCGTTCGAGACCGTCCAGTTACCTATCGTACGGGTAGCTCTGTTAAAATCATACAATACTTACCCCGGGGATAATTCTCCTCCACTCCGTCTTGAATGCTTTCCACTTGGCATTGTCCACCTTAAGTTCGGGTGCGTCCCATCGATGAACGTCCTCCTCTTAGCCTCAGTCGAGAAAGGGGAAACAATATACTGTGACGACACTCTCAACCTCTTGCCGACCACCTGCTCCGTCTCATCAACAACATGTTTCTTACCCTCAATCACGACAGGCGTCCTCTCGCCCTCCGGGACCACCTCCTCCGTCGCCACCTCATCTGTCCCTCTCATCGGGGTCACCTCCACCGTCGCCACCTCCTCCGCCCCCCATCAGTGCCTCCCCCTCTGTAGCCACCTCTTCCACCCCTCCCATCGGGACCTCCCCCTCCGTCGCCACCTCCTCTGTCCCTCCCATCGGCGCCTCCCTCGTCAGGGCCACCCTATCCCCCTCCATAGACAATCAGAATGACTCTAATATCTCATCATGCCAAAAATGTGGGTGACCCCCTCTCCATCACCATCTCCGCCACCCTCTCGATCATCTCCACCATCCCCTCTATCCCCCCATCGTCCAGCGGCTAAATCTCATCTAAGTGTCGCTACCACATCCTGAAGGTCAACAACGCAAGACCGTAGCATTCCAACATCATGGGATAGATTGCCAACCCTCCCTGTTAGATAGTCGACCTTCCCGTCAGATCGTCGACCCTCCCGGTCAACTCTCGTCCCAGATCATCGCCCCTCTTTGTCAACTCTTGTCGTAGCGCTCCGACCTCCTCCGCTATAAATCTAGTCAGACGGGTATACAAGTCATAACTGTGTGTTGGAGATACACGGGGGACGTGTCTGGACGAGGGAGAAGGAGATACCCTCGGCAGTGGCGATGCCAATGGCGGTGACGATGCCCTCGACGGAGGCGATGCCAATGGCTGCGGCGATGCCCTCGACGGAGGCGATGCCAATGTCGGCGACGATGCCCTCGACGGAGGTGATGCCAATGGTGGCGGCGATACCCTCAACGGAGGTGGTCGCTGATCAGCTGGACCGCCCTCCTACATAAATAATATTAAAAATTATTCAATAAATTTATACGTCGACGATATTCAATAAATTATATTTAATTCACATACTCAATCTCGGTCCAGACTTGGATCAAACATCTTCTCGTCTTTGGTGTGCAGAACACCTACATCCCGTACAAGACCCCGAGCCTTTTCTTCCATTGACGGCGTCAACTTAGGTATGACTTCAAGCTGACATATTGACATTTCAACTAGTTAACAATCATGTAAACAGATTTAAACTACGTATAATATAAATCACAAATGCATAATACTTACCCGAGGATCGTCGAGGAGGGCCAATAACTGTTTCCCAGTGGGACATCCCTCCGCTCGTGACGATCTCCAATGATGCATCCGAGGGCATCGTGTCTACCCTCACTTCGCGAAGCGAGCTTTCAGTGCAGGGACTGTCTCATACACCCAAATCTGCAACACATACACTTATTATGCATAAATTTAATATACTAAAACTTTAACTTTAATTATATTAAACATTTACCTGCACTGCTAAGGGCAACTCATATGTATCGTATTTACGCATTGACTCCCTGGGCCTCGAGTGTAATCTGGCGAAGACATGTACAGTGTCTTCGTAGCATCTCTGACACCATGGATAGTTGTTGAACGCATCAATGTCGTCAACAACTTCCAAATGAAAAATGTTGATGGCAGTCTTCTTGTGATGACACCTCATCACACTCTTGAGGATGTAGACCAGCCCAAGCTTCAATTTATCTAGTATCTGGTTGCACCCCCTGATCACGACCATCAACTCGGGTAGATGCATTGACCCATGTCCCCGGAAGTACGTCTCGTACAGCCTATTACTTCTCTCAATGGCTGCATCGTCGCCCGTAATCCTCAATCCAGCCATTAAGCTAAACTTATAAATCGAGAAACTGACGACCTTGCCTTCGAGGTCGAAGTGGAGGGAATCGCCGTCGACTGGCCTCAAAAGCCGACATAGAAGTGCATCAATAATCTGTCCTGAGTACTGCACTTCTCGCATCTTGTATAGTGGCCACAAGAAGAACTGTCGCAGCATATCTCCGTGATGACCATCAAGCAACTCCAACACCGCAGTAAAACTCTCAAAGCTACTGTTCCAGGTAGCTTTTCTGCCATCCGTCTCAACTCCCCATCTAAATGATACTCTATCTTGCAAAAATTCAAATGTTAGAATATTGAACAATAGATAATAAAGTAACGCATAATCTCAAAAAATCAAGGCAACCGAATTATAACTACCATACAATACGCAAGGCATTGACGCTAATAACAAAATAAATTCAATGCAAATTTAAAGATTAAAATAATTTAGTTTATCTTGTACATTACATTTGGAAAATATATTTACAAAAAAATTTTCAAATTAAATACATTTTAAAAAAATAAAGAATATAAATTTTATTTAAATAAATTAGAACAAAATCAAAGATTATTTCATAAAAGAAAAATAAAAGGAACAAAATAAATTATTAATTTCGGAAAACATTATCTATTCAATTATTAAATTATATATAAAAAAGGTAATTATAAAAAAAATAACATAATTATTTAATCAAATTAATGTTGTAATCATTTGAAAAATATATTTACAAACAAAAAATTTCAAATTAAATACATTTTTAAAAAATTTAAAGAACAAATATATTATCTAAATAAATTTGAAAAAAATCAAAGATTATTTCATAAAAACAAAAATAAAAGGAACAAAATAAATTGTTAATTTTAGATAATATTCAATTATTAAATTATATAAATAAAAGACAATTATAAAAATTAAATAAATAAATAAATAACATAATTATTTAATCAAATAAAAAAATAAATTAATTATAAAAATTGATAAAAAAACAAATAAAAAATTAAATACATAACAGTCAGTTAGGCTGTTCACAGTCTATGGTCCGACTGTTAACAGTCGTCGTCTTCCCTAAGTCGAAATCGCTATTGTCGATAATGGAGAGGTCCAAAAATTACAAAAAATTCACATTTTTCGCCCCATCATGACCCACAATCTAACTAGTAGTTATTCATGCATGAATTTAAATCGAATAAATGTAAAAATAATGAATGAAAAAACTGGAACTTTTAATAAACTTCGAGCGCGAAAACTAACCGGAATAGTAGCGTGCAAGTCGTCGATTGAACGTTGATGGTTTCGACCGGTGGTTGATCGGTCGTTCTTCAGGCACATGTGGCGTCAATTTTTTTCGAAGGTCGGTCGATTTGATTTCACTTTTTAACAGTATGTATAGTGAAGGGGTAAAATTGCCTTTTAATGTAAAGTTATATTTTAACTTTTTTTTTATTCATTTAATGGGTCAAAGGCCAATGTTAAAATTTGTTACAGTTCAAAGGTCATTTCCACGTATTTCCTCTTGTGTTGTAGCATTGAGTTCCTTTAATTTATCCTTTTTGGGTTCTTTAAATATTTGCTTATTTCAAGTTAAGGTGATTCATGATCAATGTTACATAGACTTGTGAGGATCAACAAAGTTGATGAATAGAACTGTTCATCGTTTTATGAGCTCTCACATCATTACTATAAGAGAATCTTTTTTAATTAAAAAAATGAAAATTGGAAGACGAAATAGAATAAAGAGGAAAAAAAAAAAAAAAAAGATATTTGAAGAAGTGGGGAGTGGGCCATACTCCAATGTCGAATACTGGATTAGTGGGAGTTAATTAATTTTATAGTATCTAAGTAAGGTGTTATAATTATAATATATAATAATGTGTTGTTGGAAAGGCGCAAAAAAGTTGGCGCTTCTGCTGAATGCTAATTCGTCTTTATTCTTTTACAAATTTAAATTTTAAAATTTCTCTTTCGAACGGACCATGCCTCAAAATTAGCAAGTCTTGTAGTGAACCAAAGATTTTCTATTATTCATAATATTTCACTAGTATAGATCTTACAAAAAAATAATATTCGATCAGATTAAGATAAAAATTCAACTTTATTGAGAAAAATAAAATTTTAATAACTTTTTTAATCTCAGACAAACAAGAACCAATAATTGACAGTGACATAGGCCGTGGGATTTTCAACGTCGAAGAAGGGTAAAAAGGTAAATCCAGTACAAAAATGAAGAATTTGGTGCAATTAATTAGGGGTTCGACCACCCATTTTTCTGACTCGAAAACTCCAAAAGCCCAATTTACGAGGGACCATTCTGACATTTCTCTTTTTTAATTTCGTCCTTAATTTGATACTTTTTCTTTTCGTTACTCCATCTTCTTTCTTGTTGTGAATTATGGTAGTCTGTTGAATGGTTCAGAGTTTTGTACCATTACCTCTCACATTCACTACCCCAATCAATTACAAACAACAATGAATTCAATTTTTATTTTATTTTATTTTTTATTTTTTATTTTGGAAAACTCAGTCTTTCAATCTACTCAAAGATTTAAGACAATTAGTTATATTTTATTCACACCGTGTTATATTTTTAAACAGAAACATGTTTTGTTCTATGCAGAATTCGTGACTTGAAACCTTAACTCGATGGCAATTATATTCATTTGTGACCTCGTGTCCATTTATTCACGAGGTATTGAGACTTTTTTGCCCTTTTAAAAATGTATGTTTTGTATTGATTTTTCACCAAAAAAATTTAATATTTTTATCGTTATTTCACTATTTTATCTGTCATTTTTGACTTTTTGTCTCACAAGTAGAGTTCACTTTTCTCTCTAACAGTCAAAAAATCAATTCTCAAAATCACTATCGAACAAGTCCTAAATATGTGTCAATTGGCATATTTATGTTGGTCACGGCATGTAAATTATAATTCTTCAATTTGTAGCTAGACGAGTGTTATGCACGACGTGGTTCCTATGTATTCATATTGTTTTTGGCTTGTAGTGAGTTGGTTTTGTACTATCTGTGAATCTTTTGAGTGAAAATGGTAAAACACAAAGAATAAGGATAGGTTGAAAGGTAGCCAAAATTATGAATGAGAAGAAATATTATTTATTTTTTTGTAAATATAATAATTGAGTTTCTATATATGATTACAGGATTGAATCCTGACCATCCATCATCACCTTTGGACCTTCTGGTCATTAAATGATGACAAAAATGAAAGACGAGAAATTCAATGCAAAGAAATATTTGTATAATTTTGGTTTGTTTACTTTTAGACTTCTTCCCAACAATGAATCATGCACTATAACTACAATTTTTGTCATGGTTTTTCGGTAGGAGGGTCGACGGATCGGATCGGATCGGATAATATAATCGAAAATAAAATAATGAAAAGAAGTTATAATTTTGTTTATTATACTTTCTAATTTCGTTAAACACTATGTTTAGAATATTTAACATTGGTTCGATGCTTGTGAATGCTTTAAACACACGTCACTTGTTCTCATTAATATACATCCGTAACTTTATTTTTTTTTAATCACATTTTTTAAATAATTATCTTATACTTTAATAATCTCTACCAAACAAAAACTTTATATTTGACTCGACTCGAAAATAAACATACTTGTATTCGTAATCTTTTTGAGATCTAAAATCTCTATTTAAATCATTTGAAAAGATATCTACTGTTGCTAGGAGTAGCATTAGGAGCAAGTTTTTATGCACTCGAACTTCAGTTATCATATTGGTTTCATTAATATTTACTTATCTTTGAACAAAATAATTATCTCTTGACCAAAAGTCTAAGACCATCTAAGAATTTGTGCCAGCATTAATTTCTTCAAATGATCCATAATTTAACGAATAATGCAATTTATCATCACATTGATGACTCGTTATCCTTTATATCAATACATGACACTAAATAATTGATCTAATTAATAGTAGGATTATCTAAACACGACGATTGATCACCATAACAACTAGCATTATTCTAATACCACAAACTTTTGTTTGAGTCCCATTCTTTTCATAAAAATAAATTTTTGAATAATATATTGATGAGAAATGTGTAATTAAAAAATAATAAAAAACTTTAGATTTGTATATAATATTATTTTATTGAAAAACGTGTAATTGAAATGATGTTAAAATACTGTTTAAAATGTATTTTTTTTCAAGAATGAGGCTCAAACAGGGACATACTGGAAATTTTCATCATTGGTCCCCGATCTATTGTTCAGATGGTCATTAGTCCTTAACTTTAGAAACGAACTATTTAGCCTTCAAACTCCCATTATAACCGAACAATTAGTTCCAAATTTATCGGGGGTAAATCTCATAGAAAGACACTTCACCTCCAAATACTTGAATTGGGCTTGAGGAAGTAAAATATGATGTGTTGATCTCAACATCGCATCAATCGCGTCAAAAAGATTGCTTTGGAGATCTTGTGCTGTGCGCCATCTACAGCTTCGCCTCTGCTCAAGAGCCTCTCATACTCGCAGAGGGTCAATAATATGTAACAGGGTCAATAGACACATGGGTTCTATCATCTGCATAAGCCCTACTTTTGTAAAATATAATATTTTAAGAACCAGCCTAGGCATTCACTAAGAAAATATAAAGAGTCAAGGATTAATATAAAGGGTTGAATGGCAATTAACAAGTTAAATAATATAAAAAAATTGAGGAAGATTGAGCCTATTTCGGAGTTCTTAAGGTTCTAAATGTTTTATTTTTCATGTATAATCTACCAAATTTAGTGATTGTTTTCTATTTTTCCGGTCAAACTAGCTAGTTGAGATAGTTATAGTCACAAATGACCAAGAGCCTATTGGGAAGTGATTTTTTTTTTTTCAAAAAAATTGATTTTTTGATCGTTATTTCACCATTTCAGTCGTCATATTTGACTTCTTCTCTAACAGGTTAACCACACTTTTCTCTTAACGGTCAAAAAATCAATTCTCAAAATCACTCTCAAACAGGCTCTAAGCCCATGTTTGACAATCATTTAGTTGGGTAAAATGGAGTTTTGAATAGAGATTTTTAAAAAATGTGTGATTTAAAAATAGCAAAAAATTTAAAATTTATGTATAGAATATTTTAATGAGAAAAATAAGTGGTTGAAAATTAGTATATAAAAAATAGTTTAAAAATAATGGTTGTCAAATATGTGCTAAATGTATAATTATAACAGTTTTGGAAGCAATAAATCAGGTACCAATGTTGTAATTTCTCAGTATACAGAACAATGATTATGGAGGATGAAACGAGCAAAAGATTCTGATCTGATGGTACAACAAAATGATTTACTGTTTCATCATCAAGATTCAACAGCACACTCATACATTTATTTTAACTTTTTCTATTACTAGTAAAATCACAACTGCCAGTGATTCCCGTGACTTTAATCTGCACAAAACAATAATAAAATCACCCCCACCTCCACCTCCACCTCCACCCACGTCCACCTCTACCTCCACGCCTACAATAAAACAGGTACCCCTCACACAGAGTGTCTAAGGCACAAGGTGGTGGAACAGAAAAAGAAAAATGCAAAGTTCAGGTTCATTCTTGAGGCAGTTTAGTGGAAAAGAAGGGTGGAAATCTAGATCAAGGAGGTGGGATGGTGGTGGAAACAACCGGAGCTGCGACGGTGGTGGGTGGAAGGAAAGTCTGAAACAAATGGAGGGACTGAACAATATGTATAGAAATGAGAATGGAATGCTTAATGGAATGAAGAAAAGAGTAATGGTGGTGGTGGATCAGTCTTCACATTCAAAACATGCAATGATGTGGGCACTTACTCATGTTACTAATAAGGGTGATATTCTCACTCTTCTTCACATTGTCCCTTCTTCTTGCAAAGGCTCCACCGCCGCCGACGCCGGAGGTTGTGATTGTGGTAACTCTCCTTACCTTGCCACCACACTTGGCTCACTTTGTAAGGCTTGTAAGCCTGAGGTTAGTTTTAAAACTTCTAGCATTGAGTGTTTTGATGGATTTTTGTGGATAGATTTGGTGCCATTATTAGCATATCAAACTCGAAAATTAGTTGATATTCTTGTCTCTTGATCTCATTGGACCGTGCGGAACCTTAATCATATTATCAACTTCATCTCGCAGATTGTAGTGTGGATCCACCTAAACATATACGTATTAGGTCGTCATAATATATCGTTTTCTTGTCATCAATTTTTGCTTATAATTGGAATTATTACTTAAATAATATAAACTTTGTCATTTTTCTTTCACTTTAAAGTTCACAACTTTGTTTTGTTTCAATTATTCAGTCAAAAAAGAAAGATTTTTTCTCCTTTAATCAGAAGTTTGGATTTCTTGCAGACCCTTTTAATTTCCTTGTCATCTCTCTGCGATCTGTGGACCTGCAATTTTTTCTCATCTAAATTAATTTTTTTTTCTTTTTTTGTTGTAAGGTTGAAGTAGAAGCATTAATGATCCAAGGTCCAAAGTTGGGCACCGTCATAAGCCAGGTGAAGAAGCTTGAGGTGTCTGTGCTAGTCCTAGGTCAGAAGAAACCCTCCCCATTACTCAATTGGTGAGTTCTTTCTCGTCACTGAATCTTATTCTCAATAAATTTTATCTCGACTTTGGTAGATCTTTCTTGTGGGTTTTGCAATAAATTTGAGATTTGGTACATCAATCGTTGAAGGTAGTATTTTGTTGATTTACAGAATGAACTTCTAGTGGGTCTGCAATAAATTATTTTTTGGTTTTACAATAAATTTGAGGTCGACTATATAAATCTATTTTCTAGTTCATATTTTGTTGATTTCTGTAAAAATTTATTTTTGTGGGTTATGCAATTTTGGCAGCCTCTGCCTGAAGAGCAGCACAGAGGAATTTGTAGAACAGTGCATAAATGTGTTGGATTGCTTGACAATTGGAGTAAGGAAGCAGAGCAAAGGAGTTAGTGGGTACCTTATCAGCACCAGATGGCATAAGAATTTCTGGCTTTTGGCTTAAATTACTGCTTAATTTAGATAAGTATTATATTGGGAAATAATTACTTAATTGTAGAAAATGTGTGTTCACTTGCTCCGTCTAATTCCAAAGAACATTAGTATGTAATTCTACCCTAACTCCTAGCTAGATTCAAAATCGCACTTAAAATAAACTATACCCTCTTCCATGTCTTCATACTATGCACTTTCTTTATGGTTTTTGTTCTGTTCTTTCTTGTCTGTGTGGGTGAAGTGGTGTTGACTAGACTGGCCGAGTAGTTGTACCACTCAGAATAACCTGTTTATGACCACGTCCAGTCCCGAGGTGGGTTAGGCTTTTTCCTTGAATCGCTAGATCCATTTGACACCACTATAAATTCATTAAATTGTACCACTCAGAATGTTTATGACACCTCAATAGCTAGTTGAAACTTTTCCACACACTTGTAAGTTCACTACCAACTCTTTCCACAATCGATGCAGGACAATTTCAACAATCTCTCCCTCACATATCGGGTTTTGTGGGAGACTAACCCATCTCCTCCTCATACATCGAGCCAAACCCATCTCCTCCTCACGCACCGGACCTTGGGTGAGACCAAACCTGTCTTCTCTTAAAATAAACCCGCATCTCGTGTGATTGTTGGGCCTGAAACTTGTTAACAACTTGGGTTTTGATATCAGTGTTTGGTGATATTTGACCTTTTTAACCTCAGTTTAGAGGTGAAGTTTTCCTTCACATTTATAAACTGACCATTAACCCTTATTCACAATTGATGTAGGACAATTCAATGCACGTTAATCAATAGATAGGTTATAAATTCAGAATTTTCAAGATTTTCTTGTATAACCTAATCACTTAACTTGTAATTACACAGCATAGAAGAAATCTTATCCCGTTTGTTCAGTAAAGTCGAAGAGTTTGGATCCTGATAGGATGATAATACCTATAAACAAAATTTAACCATGTAGTAGAGACTCTGCAAGGGTGGTCTTGTGTCGACGTTGCAGGCAACCGACTAAAGCAGCACAAAATCATATGTATTAAAACTAAGCTGTGTCAAAGAAGTGAGGAGAATCCCTCCAACAATAGGAATCAAAGAAGCCCAAATTCGCCAGTCGAGGTGCTTTCTCCAGAGTCCAGACTAGCCACTGCAAGATATTACAGTTAAAAATGCAATAGGATCATAAAACAATTTTCCAGAATTAAGCACAGAACGATAGGCAGTTTATGAACTCAAGTTAGATAATATTACATTCAATCAAACCACTTGTGTTCTTGCTTATTTAATGATTATCTTGTCAAAACTCACCAGTTATCCAAAACTATTTGGATACAAAATAAAAATGACATGGGAAAAATCCTCCTCGAACAATCTTCAGTTTCAACAGCAAGTTTCATCCCTTAAATTACCACGTATTCCTCGACTGCTGAGCAGCTCAAGTGTATACGTGAGACCGATAAAGGATACTTGAAATCCAATGTCTGTTAAAACGCTTTTGTCAGCTAAGATGAACATTAATTAGAGTCCTTACACAAATATATTGCTGGAACCTCAGTCGATTTCGAAGTTATTTTAATAAAAAAAGTAATCATTTAAGTTCGACTTTATGGAGTCATCCTTGATAAATCAAGAATTGCATTATTGATTGTTCATGAGTAACAGCCACGTATACTGAGTTAAACGAACAAGACCTCA
>NC_036243.1:22597969-22632252 GCF_002742605.1 Olea europaea var. sylvestris | reverse complement strand
TATATATATATATATATATTTCTTTTTCCTCCATCTACCTGTGGAAATACCACGAAGATAATCCAATAATGAACATGATTCTAGCTAACAATTAATAAAATCTGATTATGAAAACAACAATTTTAACAAAAGAAACAAACCCAGGAAAAAAAATTTGCATAGAATTTAAAACATGCATAAATGACTGTATCTGTGTAAATAGATACAGACCTGAAAGATCCATTTGTTCATGATTATAACAGTGACATTGAAACTCCACCATTGAAGAATGGTCAATATCGATCAAATTACACTCTACTTACACAACTCACGTTCCTCCATGATTATTTGATCAAAATTCAGCAGAAATTTGCCAAAAAAAAATCAAATAAACAGAAAAGAAAAGATCCCAGTTGGATTGTAAAGGTTTACAAATTTTACAAGGAGAAAGCTAATGTGAAGAAAAGGATGGTGGTCAGGTGGTGTACTGGTGGAAAGGTTTTAAGAATGCCATAAAAGTGGGGTCTTTTCAGTTTGGGAATTATTTAATTTTTTGTTTACTATGTTTTGATTTCGAGCGTGCCTGCCTGAATTCCAACCCACAATCACGCACTAAGACTGGGCGGGTGTATGATTATGTGGCGATGGGAGAACTTGGGGTTATTAGATTAAGTCCTTATCTCAGCTCTGATCTGTTGCTCCACGTGACACGAGAGTATGCTAAAAATTTCTCATTGCTGATGTGATAAGAGAACTTTCTTAACTTGAAAATAAAAAGGTGACAAGTGATAAAATGTGTTGATGACCTCGAAATAGTATTGGTCTTGCTGGGTTACCTTGGTTCGGCACGGATTAATCTGTGTCAAGTCCAAGGCTTATTTTAATTCTTTTTGAAAAAATTGTTATGTGATAGTTTCGACAGAATTTGTTAGAGGAGATGAACCAACAACCATGAATAAATGAAAGATGGAGACTTCTATAGTCCAAAAATGTGTCTCCAAATGAGTCCTTCCAACTTTGCGATTCTCACAAAATCTAGGTTGTTGGGAGAGTCGTCACAACCCCTCCGATTGTTTAAGCATTTGGCAACTCCAAGAGACGGCATAAAATTCCTTATCCTGCCTAGTTATGATTTTGATATGGGAACAATACAAATATAAGATCGTTGCAAAACACAATTTCAAAATTAAGAAATTAGTTTTATTATTTCAAAAATTAGGTTCTAATTAAATTTTATTAATTTATTAAAAATATTTTATTAATTAAATAAATTATGATCACAATATTATACAATTTAATGTCACAGTTATATACTAGTCACAATTACAGACGTCATAGTCACAAATCATAAATTTTATAGATCACATATTATTTATTGGTCACAAATCATAATTTTTATTGGTCACATTTACACACTTTTAGGTCACAACTTATTTATTGCTCACAAATTATCAAATTTATTTGTAACGCATTATTTTTTGGTCACAAATAAAAATTTTTAGAGGTAATTTATTTCTGAATCACAAATTTTAGTCGTTACAATTTATTTATTAGTTACAAACTATCAAATTAATAAGTCATAAATTATTTCGCGATCACAAATAATAAATTTTATAGGTCATAATTTATTTCACCGTCATAAGTTATTAAATTAATTGTCATAACTTGGCGAATTGTTAATCACGATTACAAATTTAGTCACAACCTCACATTTTTAAATCACCTATTATTTATTGGTTACAAATTATCTATTTTATCATTTACATATTATTTATTGATCAAATTAACTATTTTATTAGTCATAGTCTCCCAAATAATTGATCACAAAAATTCCTCATCTCACCTTATCGCACCCCACTCTTTTCTCCTCTACCACCACCACCACATGCACTATCATCACCAACACACTCACCACCAACTACAAAGACCACCATTGCACCACACAATGTACCACAACCACACCACGCCGCACATCACAACACCATTGCACCACATACCACAGCACCATCATACCCCAAACTTCTACAAAAACTCAAAAACCATCGACCACTACTACCACCATAACAATAACTCCGTAGCATCCATTTCAAAGAAATCAAACTCAGGAAAAAGGGGAAAAAAAGGAATGGATATGATGGTACTAAAGCAACTGCATCACTGTTTCGCACGACGTTGCTAACCGAAAAATAACCTAGTTTGCCCATACTTTGATGGCGGATTTATTGAGGCGATGGAGGTGATGACTTTCTCATCGAACCCTTGCCAACAATTTGATTCTCTCCAGAACTCAGTTGGTATGTGGAATCGTCTTCGTCGTCGTGATAGGGATGTTGAATTAGGACGCTGAGAAAGAGAGTGGAGAGAGATGAGATATGAGAGGGAGAGAGAGAGAGCGGGGAGAGCGAGTATAATTACTTTTGACTGATTTTTATTAACATATTTATACATAAATATTAAATAATTAATTATAACCTGAATTATGAAATATGAAACTTACAATCTTATTTATGAAATACAAACTTGCAAAACAGTCCTAGGTGTAATTTCCACTTTTTGAGATATCTAGACCCACTTCGGCCTACTTATCTTTTATGGGCTCATGAACTCTAGACCCAACAAATTCCCACAATCAATGCACACTCAAAGTCATTATAGATAATTATGTGTTAAGATATGCCGTCTAAAATTGGCTGTTGAATTTGTTGTCTATTAATAATTCATTGACAAATCATCTTACACATATATTTTAGCACAAGTGGTAATGAGAGAAAATTGGATATGTTAATTTAAAATAACATGTCAATGAATTATTTGATGGATAGCTAATTTTGGACAACAAATCTCAAATCGATACTTATAGTCGATCAATATACAAAACATTGATTCATTCGAACTTTTTTAAAAGCATCCAACAAGATATAGCGATACATACAAGCCGTATTGTGTAGGAGAGATCACAGTTTTACAGTTTAGAATGATGATAATGTAGGTTCGTGAACCTACCAAAAATGGGCCAAACCTGACTTTACCATCCACCAAAAAGGGAAAGATAGAAAGAAACCAAGGGTTTGCTTTAGAAGACTTATTTGTCACCTAATCGTGGGGCTCATTGACACGACTGCAATGTGAAAAAGGGATATCTATTAAATACCAAATTAAAATCATGTTACGTGTCACTATAAATTGGTGGAACGTTCCTATCAAATGCTTATCCTTACCTTCAATCAAGTGCTTGTTGGGGATAGCTTAAAAGTTGCTAGAAGTTGAGGTTAAAGTCAATAAATAATTTTAAACACTCATTTAATGGAATATCAATTTTTCAATCATAAATTTCATCAATTTTTGTCAAATCTGTTCAAACTTTCATCAAAAGTTTTTGTCGAACAACCCCTATTTAAGTTACACCATATATAAAGCATATCTATCTCTATACACACATATTCACACTCTAAAACTTGTGTTTGCTTCTACTCAAAACATGCACACTCCAATGGTCAGTCCTGTGATTGTTGGGGAGCGAGACGAAATTCATAAATTAGGCCCCAAAAAATAACATAAATGCAAAATTCAACGATTTATTACGCAACTTATTACTAATTTAAAACATAACATTAAAACAACAAACAAATATTCAATAACAAGTTATGGCACATCATTGCTTACCCGAGAAGTAGAATTTCGACTAAAATTATAGAATCATACTCTTGAGAATTCCATAATCACAACTCACAAGCCTGAAATAAAAATTTAGCATCAAACACCAATACAAATATACAATTCTATTGCATTAATCTATTCATCATAAATTTAAAATCCTATTGCAAATTGCAATTTCATTAGAAATCCTACGAAATCAAAAATCCTATTTAACTATTTTCAAAACTTAGAAAGTACAATGATTTTTTGGAATCGAACTTACTGAATTCCACCACCAGATAAGCACAGGGGCGGACCCACATGGGGTCAAATGACGTCACGATTTTTTTTTTTTTTTGGCTGAAAACTTAATTTTCTGCCCCAAAAAGTCCAAATCCTAAATCTATATCCATATCACATGGTCCATATCCATTATTTAGTTCATAGATATATCGTATAATTCACCGATTTCTTCCCAAAGTGCAAACACCGAACATGAACAGCAAACAACCTATTTTTTCTTTTTATTCATGATACGTCGTTTGAAAAATAAATTTTTTTGACCCTACAGTTCGAAGTGTCTGGGTCCGCCCCTGGATGAGCATGTACCACCTTTTGTGCAAGTCTGGCAGCTCCCACATTACTTGCTATTGCCCCCACAATCGATATAATTTAGTAAGTTAATAATACAAAACACTAACAGTAACCTGCCAGAAAAAAATTGAATCAAACTAAGAGAAATATTAAAACACAATTAATAGACGTAAGGAATTCCGGATTCAACAAGTATTACTCAATATTAAACTTGTGATAGGCATTCCCATTCCTCAATCACATAACCATTTATTTAGAGAGTTGAGCAATAACGCATGAACTGAACTTCAACAAAATTCAAAATTAATTGGAAATCAAACCCTAATATTTCTATCCCTTCGATCACATGATCTACAAATAATTCAAAATCAAAAGCTCTAATCATTGTGTCCGTTCCAACACCCAACTCATAAACATTCAATTTCCCAAAGACCATTCTAAAATATCTTCCCTCTAGAATTTTTGTTTGCTATTAAATCCATCTACATTTAGTTCGCGTTAATAATTATACCAAAAAATCTAGAGGGTGTTTGGCGGAGATTAAAATTAGATTTTTTAATAGATTGTGATAGAAGTTTTTGAAATATGTGTGGTTGAAAAGTTGTGGGACCCATGAAAGATATAGTTAATATGGATTGTTTGACTTTGACTTAAATTAAAATCAAATTTTAATCAAAACCAAACATGTGCCTAGACTATTTTCCAAATATTATTTCCTCCAGCAAGTGTAAAGACTTCACCTTTTTTCCCTTTTCTGTAACAAAACTTGTTACGTGTTGTCATACTTGGCCAACCTACTTGGGTCTATGGCCCACTCAATCTGAACCACGTAGCGCTCTAGTCGAGGTGGCATGTATGGCCGAGGCCCTTCATGCCGAGGCCTGTGAAGATAGCTGAAGCCCTAAAGCAGAAGTATTACGTGAGTGGCAGAAGCTTCCAAACCATGGAGGAACGTCTTCCATAATCACTTCTCCCAAGAGATCTTTTACATAAATATCTTGTTAGAATGATTGATGGAACGTTTGTCATAAGTGTACATGTCAGGTCTTGTCATTAGCATGGAGGTTCTGTATAAGCAATAAATGCACAGTAAACTAGTAAGTTAATGATGATGCCTAGGATTGGATGTTTGGATTAAAGAGATGATGACACGTGCGACCTCATCCAATGGTTGCCATTTCACATGTAACACTATAAATACTTCCCTTGTGTAATATTGAAGAACTAATGCAAGAATCAATACAAGAATTTCATACTGCTTTACAACACAATACGAGTTCATACATATTTACATGCACATTCATGAGCACTGATTGGTAATTATTGTACAATCGGATTAAGAACATCCCGCCGGACTCCGAACGTTCTTGTTTCGCGTTGTTGGGCAACTCCCATGCCCCTGATCCATTCGTTCTAGACCGTCAACGCGTCTTAGTGTGTAGGACCTTCACTCACGTGTGCACGGGTGGTCCGGCATCTGTTGGCAACATTTTTTGGGGTCAACAGATTGACGCCGTCTGTAGGAAACCATACCATAACCATGAAAAATCTTGTGGTGAAAGTTTATTGAAGAGCATTTGGGCATCCCCCTTGAAAAAGGATTTGTTCTTGAAAAAAGAATAAGAGGAAGCCCCACAACTTAGCAAAATCTGAAGAGTCAGACAAAAAGACAATGAGTTCAAACGAAGACACACCCCTTAGGAGGATAAGAGAAAACGCAAATGTGCCTCTTCCACCCGCTGCCCCAGCAGCTCGGCAAAGATTCCACCACCACCAAAGAAGAGGTGGAATGCGGGCGACGGCACGACTGTCAAGAGAAATGGCTGTCATGGCGGTCAACATGAGGGATATTGCTAGCCAAAACTTGGCTATGAGAGAACTCATGGCCCAAATGCAGGGCCAGGGAGGCTTCCCCATTCCTCCATACGTCCCTCAAGGGCACTACCAGCAAGAAAATGAAATTCAAAGTCATAGATCTGCCTCGCCGGACTATAGCTGAGGTGGAAGCCCACTAGAAAGGGAAGTGGAAGTTGATGTTTCCTCCAACTACGCTTCTGGCCGACCTACCGAGGTCCCATTGAACCATGATAACTTCCCACCTCCGTATGAGCAGGAGTTAAGATATAGGAGGGCAGGTAGTGTATTTGATAGAATTAGCCCCGCTGAACTGAGGCTTAGGCAACAACAGACTCACCAGCCTTGGACAAGGCCATCGCCTCCATCTCCAATGCCCCAGTAGTCGGAAGAAAGGCATGAAAATGCCCCCCTCCCCCCCGTATTGCTTTGCCTAGAGATAGGCACCAGAGGAGGGAAGAAGAAGCTAGGAACTGTCCCGAAACCTCCTACCAACAATCACGGCATGAGGCCGATGAATACGATTCAGATGAATAGCAGAGGTCCTGTGACTTGGACGATGACGATGAGAATTTGCCGTTCTCAAGGGAACTAAGGAGTGCCTAGGTTCCAAGCCACAATGTAATGCCAAAGATACCAAAGATGACGGAAGAGGCGACCCAAAGAAACACCTGAATGCTTATCAAAATCACATGAGCTTAAGGGGCGCCACCCCAACTGTGAAGTGTAGAGCTTTCCAATTAACACTTAGTGGAGCGATCGAAATTTGGTATAGTAGGTTACCGCCTGGGAGCATAAGAAGTTGGCCCGAGTTCAAAACAACATTCTTGAAGAGGTTCGCGGTAAGCAAAGAAGGAGATGCCCCCATCCAACATCTCCAAGACATGAGACAAACACATGGGGAGTCCCTAAAGAGCTTCCTATCACGCTTCACCGATGAGATGACGTATTGCGTGCAAGTCACCGATCATGAGGTGCTATCCGCATTAAGGGAAGGTCTGAACATAAATACCCTATTCTGGAGGGACGTGCAAAATCAAGATCCCACCACCTATGACACCCTACTCGAGATGATGAGGCGGGAAATCATCAATGAAGAATTGATTGAGCATAGAAACAGGGCAAGTAGGGGCCTCCCACTCCTCAAAGGCAACGTGCTAGAGGGCCGACCTCCCACCTGATGGACTACCAAATGAACCAGGCTGGAAATGAGAGTTCTGGCCAAGCACTTGCCACCACCACTTTGAACGCGGTTCCTACCTTGACATATGAGGATATCAACCCAATTATTGACACCCAACAGACGGAAACCCCATAAGGATCCCGTAGGGGGAGAGGTCGAGGCCGGGGTTTGGGACATCGAAATAGGCCAAATCATAACCCATCGGTCCACCATGTTGGGGAGAAGCCCCAACATGGCTGCACCATCCACCATGTTGGGAAGCGTCGTCACCTCGGAGGAGAGGCCAGCGTCCCATCTCTGGGCCACCTCGCTTGAACTTTGAGGCGCATACACATGCCTCTCTTTGGCGAGGCTGAACGCCAAGGGAAGAAGCCTCAACATGGCTGCACCATCCACCATGTTGGGAAGCGTTTTCACCTCGAAAGAGAGGCCAGCGTCCCATCTCTTGGCCACCTCGCTTGAACTTCGAGACTCATACACTTGAATTAGAGTAATATTCCCAGTTCGGCTGCAACGATTTATTTTTAGGATCTCCTCAGGTTACAGTTATTAAGTTTAAGTACAATTTATTTGCTTAAGTCCAATATTGGTCATAACTCGTGAGGCTTGCATACAATTTATCTGTTAAGTGATTGAAGTTAGGATACCTAGTTAAAGTTATTTAGTTCTTCAATCAATATTACGTTCAATTACTTAACGAGGCCAACGCACTTGAGAAAAAGAAACAACATTGAATGAAAAAGAGATTATATTGATTTTCATCTGATATTACAAAAGGGGGCCTGGGGCCAATACATCATGGGTAACTAAAAAGAAAACTATCCTAAGCCTGGGAAGATGATGGAGGTACCTCAGCAGCTGGGACTTCTGCAGCTTGAGCATCAGAATTTGCTTTTTCTGCCCCTGCTACTTCATCTCCCACCACTTCAACAGCTGAGGTTTGAGGCACTTCGTCCACAAACTCCGACCTAAGTTGCAACAGATCCTGATTGGGATACAACTCTTCAGCCCGCTCCATCATTTCGGAATAAGCAAAGTTCCTCCAGTAAGTGCTGAAGCTCTGGTACTCCTCGGTATTGTGGAAGTTGGCGATGTAGTCTTTCACTACCTCCTCCCTTGCATTTTGGGCTTCCTCCCTAGCATGGGTCGCGTCATCGACGTACCACTTAATTTGGCCCTCGATATACTTGTATGAATCTTGGGCCCCTGCCAGCTCCCTGTTAGCCTTCTCCAAAGCTTCGGCTATCACCTTCTGGTGGTCATTGGAAACCTTCACCTTCTTAGTCAAGAAGGCAACCTCGCACTAGGACTCATGTACCTCCATCTTCAATGCCTCTATCTGAGCTAAGGCAGATTCTAACTTGGCCGATTTTTCAAGCTTTTGGGCCCTAGCTTCTTCAACCTCGACCTTAGCTGCCTTCAACTCCTCTACAAGGGAGGCAGCCTTCCTCTCAGAGGACCGTGTCTTCGTCTGAAAGTCAGTGAGGGCCTTCCTACACTCCACTGCGACGCCAAAGGTCCTAACACTTTGGCTCACAAGAGCCCTTGTCAAGTCCGTGGCATCAAAGGCGAAGGCGTGCAGCTGCTACCGATCCATCCAGAATTTATAAAAACATTCAGTGGCGCTTCGGATCTCAGGCGGCAAGGCCTCCACCAAAGCTGGGGCTAGAGGCTCCTCCTTGCCGGCAAGGAAGTTCGGAGACTTTCCTTGCACTCGAGCAGGCTTCTGTTTGGCAGCCTTCTCCTCGACCACCTCAGCTTGCCTCCTTGCAGCCTCCTCCCTCTCCTCTTCAGCCTCGGCATGCCTAACCATTTCAATCTTAACCGCTTTCAAGGCGGCTTCCAGTAGCTTCGGCGGTCCGACTTCTTTGCCTTGGGACACAGAACTCCCAAATTTGCCAGACGAGCTGGAGATGTGCACCAGTTTCCTCTTCTTTGGTTCCTCAGGGACTTTCTTCTTCCCCCGAGGCTCCTTGTACTTCTCGGGCCTCTGGGGGGTCCCCTCTTCGGAAGCCCGTGATGTGTTGTCCTTAGAGAGATGCTCCACTCTACCTGGGACCTCTTTGGCGCCAATTGACCTCGGCTTCAGGGGCCTCGTCTTCACAGTAGAGGTTGCCTTAAGTATGGACGCCATGGCAGGAGCTGGGTACTCCTTCCTCTTAAACTTGTCTGCAGAACACAGCTTGTCAGTATCAAAATGAAAACACAAAAATATACAAGTGTGGGAGCTTCGTACCTTGGGAGGCCATTAGCTCAAAGTCGAGGAAATAGCGACTTCTATCGATGAGGTGGTCGAAGTGGCGAATCTTTAGAGGTCTCTTGTAGATGTCCTCTATCACCTCAAACTCCTCCCTGCTCAGCTCGAACCTCGTACTACTATCTGCAAAGGACGCTCCAACAGTTGAGAAATAAAATTTTTAATACAGATTACAAACTTGGGCTGGGAGGCTCACGAGTTTCGTAGTACGGGTAGGTACTGTGCAAGCCAGGGTTTTGTGCCCCTCCACTGCCTGCCACCTGCTTCGCCCAGAACCATGACTCCTTCCACCCCTTGATGGAAGAAGGCAGTCTCACCACAAATGGTGCATGAGCCCCCCAAGGACTTAGGTAATGCCACCCCTTCGACTCCTTCCCTATTACCCTAAGCTGGAATAGGGTCATGAAGACGTGGAGAGGCATGTCCTCCCCAAGTGATACTTCCTTCCACAGGAAGTACGAGTCGACCAACGACCTCCACCCGTTTGGCAGAACCTGGGTCGGCGACAGCATGAAGTTCCTCAGCACCGGCCTAAAGAAGGGGTGCAGAGGAAGACGCATACCTGTCTTAAACAGGTATTCACTTACTGCCACACAGCCCGGCCTCGGATAACAGGCCCGCTCATGGGTTTTGGGAACTAACGTTTCCACATAGTAAGACACACAGTACCTCTCCCTAATCTCCCCCAACCTCTTCCCTGTCATATTTGAAGGCACCCTAGACGCCCTCTACTCTTCACTATAGTCTATTGGCTCCTCAGTCATAGCATACATATCCATCTCGGAATCCCCCCTATGACTGACCCCATGGCCTAAGGACGCTACAGTGACCAACTCCTTACCCGAAGTCGACTCCATCTTAGAAATGACTAAGAACGCAGTAAAAGGAGAATTTTCTGTGAAAAATACCTACTGAAAACTACGCGAACAAAATGTGCCGGAAAAGCAGTGAACGAACAGCCTCAACGTCGGAATGTTTAAGTTCTAAGAGAAGAAATCAGATTACAAGTGTTGGAAAATCCAGAAAAAGGGAGTTCTCTCGCCTTTTATAAAGGGCCAGGACGAACCCCCACCGTCAGATCGAAACTCATTCAATCTGAACCCTTCATTTTAAATCAAATTCGAGGCATAGAATTCAAACGATTTTTCAAACCTACGCCTCAGATTTAAGTGTGTCTCCCACGCACCTCAACCTATGCGTCTGCTTTTAGAAGCTCTAGCTATTCTACTAATTACGATTTTAATTCGGCGGCAGCAGGCGCCTTGGAAGTTGCAACGGTTCAGCCACATTTTCTAGAAAACATGCGCAAAACATTAAATCATTGGCACAACTGCCAAGGAACAATTATTGTCAACGAAGCTCTGCTTCATCTTCAATATTCAACCATTAAGCCTCGCAGGTTCGATTTTCCAACCACCTCGGCTTCATCTTCAACATTCAGCCATCAAATCTCGCATGTTCGATTTCCCAACCACCTCGACTTCACCTTCAACATTCAGCTATCAAGCCTCGAAGGTTCGGTCTCCCCAACCACCTCGACTTCACCTTCAACATTCAGCCATCAAACCTCGCAAGTTCGGTCTCCCCAACCACCTCGGCTTCAACTTCAACATTCAGCCATCAAGCCTCATAGGTTTGGTCTCCCCAACCACCTTGGCTCATCTCCATCTTTCAGCTCTCCCAAGCCTTGCACATTCACTTCATGCCACCACCTCGGCTTCTTCATCATTCACCTGCAACAACACATTCCTAACTCCAACCATGATATAAATATCTATACTTGGACTTGGGGGACTATTATTTATGGTTCAAAAAATTCTTTCAAATTTTACCCAACCCACTGGCTTTACTTCATTAAAGTCCACGCATTACATAAATATCTATACTTAGATTTGGGGGACTATTGTTACGTGTTGTCATACTTGGCCAACCTACTTGGGTCTATGGCTCACTCAATCCGAACTACGTGGCGCTCTAGCCGAGGTGGCATGTATGGCTGAGGCCCATATGCCGAGGCCTATGAAGATAGCTGAAGCCATAAAGCAGAAGTACTATGTGAGTGGCAGAAGCCTCCGAACCATGGAGGAACGTCTTCCATAATCACTTCTCCCAAGAGATCTTCTACATAAAGATTTTGTTAGAATGATTGATGGAACGTTTGTCATAAGTATACATGTCAAGTCTTGTCATTAACATGGGGGTTCTGCATAAGCAATAAATGCGCAGCAAGCTAGTAAGTCAAGGATGATGCCTAGAATTGGATGTTTGGATTAAAGAGATGAGGCCACGTACCACCTCATCCAATTGCTGCCATTTCACATGTACCATTATAAATACTTTCCTTATGTAACATTGAAGAACTAATGCAAGCATCAATACAAGAAATCACACTTTATTCTCTCTTTCATATTACTTTACAACACAATACGAGTTCATACATATTTACATGCACATCCATGAGCACCAATTGATAATTATTGTACAATCGGATTAAGAACATCCCGTTGGACTCCGAACGTTCTCGTCCCGCGTTGTTGAGCTACTCCCACGCCCTTGATCAGTTCGTTCTAGACCGTCCATGCATCTTAGCGTGTAAGACCTTCGCTCACGTGTGCGTGGGTGGGTCCGGCATCTGTTGACAATATTTTTTGGGGTTAACAAAACTAAAGTGTGGTATGTAGATGAGGAGTCATCGCCTGTAGAGGAGGTTGTGGTGGAGAAGTCTAATGCCACTCCACCCGACAGCACCGACTAAGGAGGAGAAAACAAAGGACAAAAAGGCAGCGAAGGCAGAGGAAGAGAAAAAAGTCACTTTAGAAAAAAGATAAGAAAAAAAAATGGGCCAAAATTGACACCCCCTCTAGTTTTGGGCCTAAGTAGCAGGCCTCATTGACCTCGCCATAGAACTGGCTACTATATATATATATATATATATATATATACATACATACATATACATATACACACACACACACCAGTTTGCTTCTTTCTCTTCTCATTCGTCTTTAATTTTCATTATTGAATTAGTTCCCACCCCACCTGCACCCTGCTATATATCTCCCCAGTGTAAAATGAATGAGTGCTATTTCCATCCTGAAGAGTTGGTTGTGGGGGTTTGTGCATTGTGCTTGAATCAAAGACTTTTAGTTTTAGCTTCAAAGCAAGACCAAACAACTCATACAAAGAAACCTTCCATATCCCTGCCAAAGATTTTTACAATCAGTGGTGTACTAAATGGCCAAGAAATCAGACACCTCAAATCCCAGGATTGTATCAGTTCCTCCAGCAGTCAAGAAGGTAAGAAAAGTGTTTTCGATTTGTGTTTCGTCTAATTAATGTTCTCGATGATACAACATTTGGCGGTTAATTCCTAGAAATTCTTGGGTTTATGTTTATGTTTATGTTCTTGATCAGTACCATTAAAAAAAAAAAAAATACCTAGATGAAGAAACAATAAAGAGAAAGAGAAGTTTAGAGTCTTGCATACCGTTGATTTGCATCCGCATATTAACAATAGTTGGGTGAATTTTAGTGGAAGTATTGAATGGAAAGATTCCTGTAATAAGATTTAACAAGTTTTACGCTAACAGACTCAACTTTCATCTTCTCTACCGAGCTTGGGACAGGATATTGTTGATAGCATATATATCACGATAAATTTATCATTCAGCAATGTGATTTTTAAGTACAAATGAAGTACTTAAAATGTAAATATAAATCTATTAAAAAAAAGGGCAATTAACTTCCCTAAAATTATGCAAATAGTACAAACTAGAAAACTTTGAGGGACCCGATAGTTTCTTGTTTCACACTGCCTAGTCAATTTTATTCTTAGCAATAGATTGGGAATCAAATGTCATAATGCATTAAGATCAGCCTTTTGCAGAATAATTTTATTTATTTTTATATGGGACCAAGAATTCAATTCTATATGTTTGAAATGTTGTCAAATCACTATTGAAAAATGTATTTTGATGGAAAAATGGGGCTCAAAGAAGTGCTATATAATAGTCAAGTTGTATTCCTTTTTCTTTC
This sequence comes from Olea europaea var. sylvestris, assembly GCF_002742605.1. NCBI lineage: Eukaryota > Viridiplantae > Streptophyta > Magnoliopsida > Lamiales > Oleaceae > Olea > Olea europaea. Next base: position 22,618,714 of record NC_036243.1, on the reverse strand, counting down.
CTTTGATCTGAGTATATGCTAAAGTAAATATACGACCTGCTATTTTGACAGTAATGATTAAATCATACTGGATAATATTAAACAATATATATTTGTTCATTATGAGTCTTATCTAGTATTTTGCATATCAATACTTCAAATTTTCTCCCATTGCAGACTCCTTTATATCAATCAAATTTGAAGACAATGGTGTTGCCTCTTGGGACGAGAGCACAACCAAGAAAACAAAGTGTGTAGTAGAGCAAGCGAAACCACGTAGCACGCTAATGTGGCGGAAGCGGATTGGGCACCTCTTCCAGCTCAGCAGATGGAGGAGGTCTAGTAAACACAGTGTGGGCACAAAGTTAGAAGGGGCAAAGGTTAGATATGGATGGATAAGGGCCCTTGCAAAGAGGAGGACCAAAGAATAAAAGGTTTGGACAGAAAGAGACAAGCTTGTCCACCACTACTTCCAGATTTGTGTGTAGGATTTGAAGGCCTAGTGTGAATGGAAAGTGATCATACAATATATGAATGAGATGGTACAGCCAAATTTTCTACCTTATCATCAATTCCCCTGCCAAATGTATAAAATGATTTTAGTGTTGAATCATAATAGAAAAAATTATTGAACAATTAGAAAAAGTTTATGGAAAAAATCCATTATTATTTTGGAAACCACATCACCCTAAAGTCATGATAGAATTAAAAAAATGTTATAATAAGAATCAAACCAAGAATGTAGACTATAGAAGATATACAAGAATTCAAAAATCAAATAAAAAAATTATTAGAACAAAAACTTATTAGACCTAGTAATGGATCTCATAGTAGTCCAACTTTTATAATTATGAAACATTCTGAACATGTTAGAGGAAAAGCTAGAATGGTTATAAATTATAAAGAATTAAATAAATATATTAAATTTGATGGATATTTTTTACCAAATAAAGAAGTTTTAATAAATCTTGTAAAAGGAAAATAATATTATTCTAAATTCGACTGTAAATTAGGATTTTGGCAAATAAAAATGGAAGAAGATAATATACAATATACTTCATTTAGTATACATCAAGAAAAATATGAATGGTTAATAATACCATTTGGATTAAAAAATGCACCACAAATATATCAAAGAAAAATGGATAATATGTTTAAAAAGTTTAATGAATTTCTAATTGTTTATATAGATGACATACTGATATGTTCTAATAGTAAAGAAGAACATAAGAATCATTTAATCAAATTCATAAATGATTGTAAAAAAGAAGGAATTATACTTTCTAAAAAGAAATCTATAATAAAAAAACAAGAGATATATTTTCTTGGATTATTAATAGACAAAAGAGAAATAAAATTGTAGACTCATATATCTAAAAAGATAGAAAGTTTTCAAGATAAATTAGAATTCAAATAACAAATTCAAAATTTTTTAGGATATTTAAATTATTCAGAAGGTTTTATTGAAAATATTTCTAAGAAAAGACATAAAATACAAATTTTACTTAAAAAGACAAATATTAAAGGAAGGAATGAAGAACACACAAAAATAGTTAAATCATTAAAAGAAGAATGTAAAAATTTACCAAAATTAAGATTACCAGATAAAAAGATAATTTGATTATTTGGCATCAATATTAAAAATAGATTTAAATGAAATTTGTAGATATTCAAGTGAAATTTTTAATCAAGCAGAAATAAATTATACCACTCATGAGAAAAAATTATTAACAATTATTAGATGAATAAAAAAATTCTCATTATTTCTGTTATCCAAGAAATTTATTGTTGAAACTGATAATTCTCAAGTTGCAAGATTAGTCGGGAATAAATTACTATCAAAACCTCAATACAGAAGACTCCATAGATGGCAAGCTTATTTAACATTTTATAATTTTGATATAGTTCATATTAAAGGAATTAATAATTTTCTTACAAATTTTCTCAGTAGAAACATAGATTTTGTTGATAGATAAAACTAAGGTCATGAAATTATACCAATCTAGCCAACATATACAAAAACGACAGATTTTCTTAAAAAAGAATATGAAGACATAAATACTGGAGCAACACAGATCTCAGATATGTTCAACTCAAATATAAAAATATTGTTGAATATTACTACTGAGCATCATAAAGAGACCATAGAACTCAAAAATCAAGTTGATACTATTGCAGCACAACTAAAAGATATACTGTCTGAGATAGATATATCCAAGAGCTCAGAAATTAGTTTTCCAAATCAATACCAAACAGGGGCAAATGGAAGCAGCAGTGGACCCAGACGTGACAATATACCAACTGATAAAAAAAGATATTCCATTTCAGTATCATCAACCAAAAAAGTGATGATACATGGAGATAAAAGAGATTCTAAAACAATCAGTATCATAGACCAAGAAGATAAAATTTCTTTAGATCCAAAAAAAGAAAAATATGCTGAAATGGTCAGAATTGCTTATGAAATAAAAATGAGTGATTCATAATTCATTTATTCGGGAAATAATGTTTATCCCAGAATAACAGTTACGAATGGAGGAGATCATTCATTTATAAAAATTATGGCAGCCTATAGATTTATGGATTTGATATATCCAAGAAAAGACTTGATTGAAATTTCAAAATTTGATGACATATTCATAAAAGAAGTATCAAGATTTGCCAAAGGACGAATAATATATTTGAAATTTTTCAATAAGTCTTGAATATGATGGAGTTGTTTACTATCCAGTAGAACACATAATCTCGATTGAATATGTTGCAGCCAATTTTCAAATAGATGTAGTGGAAAATGATAGAAAAATTTCAAAAGTATTACAGAAAATAATAGAAAAGTTTCAACAGTAACAAAATCATGGATCAGACATAGAAGAGCACTTGAAATTAAAGTCATTTACAACATTGCCAAAAATTTGTTTGATAAAAAATTCTCATACTTGTGCCAATATGAAAATTGGATGTTGGTATCCAATGGAGGGTATGGAAAATCAAAAATTTTAAAACTATATTATAAGATTTGATATACATCAATTTTCAGGATGTCTTACCACTATAAAAGAATCCTGCCAGCTAAGGGAGTGCCCCAACTGCATGTGAAGAAATGAAGGAAGAGGACAATAATAGAGCACCTTTGACAAAGATATATGAAGGACAATAATACAGCTCCATGCGAGGACATTGAAGATAAAGAGCAATAATAGAAAAAAATGCTCTTTGGATAAAAAGTTGAAGTAACATGTAAAGATGTAGGCCTAAGGAGGAAAATAATAGAAAGACAAGTGTACCTTGCTGATATACTCAATGATGTAATAGAGTCTCATAAATTTGTATAAATAGAGACATTGTCATAGAAATAGATAATATCATCTTATCTAGAAATCTCGAATTGTAAGCAATAGCTACTCAAAAATCATTCTCAGTTTGAAAAATCAGTTTTTCTGGAAATCTCTTTGTATCAAATAGAAGTTTTGTATAAATTCTAATAGAGATAAAACTCCAATATTTTGATATGAATATGAGTTTCTAAATCTTTTTCCCATAGATTCTTGAAAAATCTGATAAAAAGTTTCCTTCCTATTTTAACAAAAAGAAAGTTTTTCTTTAACAGAAATCTATGATTTTATTCTTTAGAAGTTGATACAGTGAGAGCAAGTAGCTGAAACAGTAACAATTCCATGAAAGCAGGAGGCCGTTGAAGGAGGCAGTTTATAGATTCAGAGCTCGAAGGTCACTCGGTTTTAAGAATACAAGTCCAGATCAAACCTAAAGTAAAACTATTAAACTTTTACTAAAATTAGAATAAATCTTTTTAAGATCTTAAGGAATCGTAGGAATTAATTGATGATTATGAATAAATGTCAGGATATACAATTGAAGGATTAGATAATCTTTTAGAAAAAATAAAGAATATTATCTCTCAATTAGAAAATATAAATTTACCATTTGAAAAATATATTATTTTAATTAGAAGATATGAAATATATGTTACATATTATTCTTACTTATTAGATCATAGAATGAATTTATATTCATATTAGATGATATTTATGAATTGGGTTTTGTGACAAAGTTAAGGAATTTTCTGGGATTTGTGGAGGCATTAGCGATGAAAAGTTTGCAATTGGAAATATTTGATTGGTGAAAAATTAGTTTATGTGGTTCCAAGGGAAGAAAATTCAAAAAAAGAAGAAGTTCAATTCTGGTGAAGATATTAGTCTGAGTTTTGCTAAAATGAAGGTTCCTTCCAATGGATATATGGCCAATATGGGAGAAGGTTTTTAACTTTCATTTTTTAAAATTATGCTTCTTGTTCTTTGCTGTTATTTGATTTCAGATACCATGTCTCAACTTTTTATACCATAGTGAAAAGCTTTTGTTCTCTGCCAATTCATAAATTTGGGCAAGTTCAAGAGCTTGAAGTTTTAATATCCTCGATACAGTATGAGAATCAACTTGCTATTCATCCATTCGTTTTACATATTCAGGAAAGGAATGCTAAATATCGAAAATGTGAATTTATTGTTGTTCGATTCTTCGTTTGTTTACTACATTTTCTTGGTCTGTATGTAGAGTTCTAACTTTTATTTTGTGTGATTTTTTGTATTTATAAGTTGTTACTCGAATTAGTAATAGGTGGCATTGTTTGTAGATTAACAGACTTTCTTTGAGATCTCAAAGGCATAAATTTGTTATTGCTTTATATTCAATTCTATATGTGATTTTCTCCTGCATCTCAATGCTTTCAATATACATGCGAGTAAGGAGTGCACACTCCGTGCACACAGAGAGTGAAAGGTGTGATTATTGTAACTATCATGTTACAAAGTAAATGATTTAACAAATTAGAGAACAAAAAATAATTGCAAACAAAAATAGAAGAAAAAATTACAGGCAAAAATAAAAAGAAAGTTATTATAAAATTTTTAAATTAAACTGAAATAATTAAAACTAAAAATAAATATTATTTAATGAAAATTAAAAAAATTGCATTTTATCGTAAAACGAAAGGAATTAAAAAGAATTTTAAATTAAAAAAAATTATTTATAATCTGAAGAAAATAGAAATTTTAAAATAATTTTCAAAAAAATATAATAATAATAATAATAATAATAAAGAAAGCTACAAAAATTAAATAAAGAGTATATAAAAATAATTTTTTTAAAATTGAAAAAAAAAGTTTTATCATGGAGAAAAGAATTAAAAAAAAATTTAAGTTGAAAAAAAAAATCATTTATACTGTGAACAAGAAATTATTTAAAAAAAAAGAAATAAAAATTCTCTCCGGGCATGGAGAGAAATTCTCCATGAATGGAGAGAAATCTCTCCCTCTATGGTGTGTGTGTGGATGGAGGGATTTCTCTCCATCAACATACAATTGAATGTGTGAGGATAGAGGGCTCATCCCAATTTTTTTTTTTTTTTTTTGGTAATTTTTTTATTTTTATGATAAAATTTAATTTTTTTAAATTTCAACTAAACAATATTTATATATTCTTTATATAATTTTCATGACTTTATTTAATTTTTTTTAATTATTTTTTTAAAATTTGTTTTTTCTTCATATTATAAATAAATTTTTTCGATTTAAAATTCTTTTTATTTAATAATTTTTTTAATTTTAATTAAATAATATCTATTTTAAATTTTAATTATTTCAATTTAATTATAAAACATTATAATAACTTTTTTTGTTTCTTTTTTCAAAAACTTTATAATAATTTATTTTGTTTCTTTTTATTTTTTTCTTGTAATTTTTTTCTATTTTTGTGAGCAATTTTTTTGTTCTCTAATTTGTTAAATCATTTAGTTTGTAACTATCATTTTACACCGACACGAATAAAAAAATTAAATGATTTAACAAATTAAAGACCAAAAAAATTACAGGTGAAAAAAAGTCATTGTAATTTTTTTTAATAAAATTGAAATAATTAAAATTAAAAATAAATATTATTTATTAAAAATAAAAAAATGATGTTTTATCATAAAATAAAAAGAATTAAAAATAATTTTAAATCAAAAAAATTATTTATAATATGAAGAAAAAAAATTTTAAAAAATTCAAAAAAATATAATAAAAAAATGAAAGAAAGTTACTAAAATTAAATAAAAAATATATAAGTATTATTTAGTTAAAATTGAAAAATTAAGTTTTATTGTGAAGAGAAAAGAATTAAAAAGAATTTTAAATTGTAAAAAAAAATTATTTATAATGTAAACAAAACAAATAAAAAAGAAAAAAAAAAGTTTGTTTTGTTCATATAGTAAGTAATTTTTTTCGATTTAAAAAAATTCTTCTTAGTTTTTTCTTTTATTGATAAAACTTAATTTTTTTAATTTTAACTAAATAATTTTTATATATTCTTTATTTAATTTTCGTAACTTTCTTTTATTTTGTTTTTATTATTTTTTTTGAAAATTGTTTTAAAATTTCTCTTTTCTTCATATTATAAATATTTTTTTCGATTTAAAATTCTTTTAATTCTTGTCGTTTAAAAAGCAATTTTTTCAATTTTAATTAAATAATATTTATTTTTACTTTTAATTGTTTCAATTTGATTTAAAAACTTTATAATAACTTTTTTTGTTTCTTTTTATTTTTGCCTGTAATTTTGTTGTTGTTTAATTTGTTAAATCATTCAGTTTCTTTTCTTTATCAGTTGGATTGGATAAGGTAAAGTAGTGTGTGAAAAGGAAGAAATATTGTAGTGGAGGTGATCATGCACGAAGTCTCTTTTACAAATATGAATATCTCAAATTCTTCACTGGCCTCATTGGCCTTCATCTCTCTCCGCCACTAATTTTAACAAATAGTTATATAAACTAAAATCAAATATCATATAATGTAATGTAAAATACAAAAAAACTACTCAAAGTCACTAAATATCTCAGATGATTCATAGCCATGCGCCCATGCCAGAAAATTCAAATAGCATATATTGCAATTTTTATCTTACGAATATAACATAACATAGGTTATAATCAAATAACACATAGATTATAATTCTCAAAAGCTAGATAAAACACAATTTTTTTTATTCAATTTCAAGTGTTAATTTCCGATCTTAACCAAGATAACGTTCATAGAATATTTTGAATTTTGATTTAATTGGGTCTTTATCTCGTATTGACCTTTTAAAAAAATAAAAAATTATTAGTAGCTTTAAATCACCATGTACGACTTTTTTTTGACGTCACTATCCATGTAGCTTAGAAGTGCTTGTAAAAACGAGTGATGTTAGATTCACAATTTCCTCAAATCATTTCAGATCATATGAAACTTTAGGAATAAGAATTAAGGATTCAAACCATGCGCAATAGGGGCAAAAAATTAAGGATCCAAACCATGCGCAATAGGGAAAACTTGTGATTGTCCTTGCATTACGATGAATTAACTTCTCCAAATAGTTTTCGTCGAAAAATTTTATTGCACATTTCATTCAAGATGAGTACAAAATTATGCCATAGCATTGATACTATTGGTTAAATGGTAAACCTTTGAAAGTTCGTAAGGAACAATATTATTATATAGATGTACCATGAAAATATTTATAAATTAACATGAACATTCATAGTGGTGCTGGTACTAAAATCAAATTATTGTTCTGACTTTCGAGCTCCAACATCATGCACTGAGGTGATTATTGTCCAATGGGTAAAGAGTTGCACCACTATTGACAATTTTTGGATAATATAAATTATACACATTCCACACTAATAATAACATAATAAATACAATACTCGTGCAATGCACGAGACGAAGACTAGTTATGATATATATTTCATCCCAAACCCTAATTAGTTTTCCATCATCTTTCTCTCTCTCTTTATCGCTCCTTTCCCATCTCATTTTTCTCTCTTTCTATCCCTCATTTATCTCTTTTCTCATGAAGACGATATCATAGTCGTCGTCGTTGCTGTGAAGAAGCCACCACCACTGCTATGGTGCTCTATTTCTCTAACATTTTTTTCTTTCTTCATCAGAGTAGCACTTCCATGCAGATAAGAGTAGCGGCACTCAGATCTTTGACATTAGCGGTACTTTGTCTCTTCACCATCTTTTCTTTTTTCTTCATCAGAGCGCCCCGACTATGAGGGTTGGAATAGCAGCTAGCAACCTTCGACGCTTAGTTCAAGTGGCACTCTGAGCGTACTTGATCTTAGTCGCGACGTTCAATTTGCCGCTTAAAACGACAGTGAACCAAGCGTCACTGCAGTAGCAAACTAGTAGCGATTTGTATTGTTTTTGTGGTGATTAGTGGTGGCTTTGTACTAGTTTTTTGAGGTGGTTTGTGGTGGTGATGTCGGTGTTTTATGGTGGTTTTGAATTGTTGTGGTGTGTGGTGAAGATTTTGTGAGGTCTAATGATGGTGGTCATAGTAGTGGTGTTGCTATCGAGAGATGGTGGCAGTGGATCTAGCGACGATAATGGTGGTGATGGTAGTGATGGAGGCAGTGGTGAGATGATAGTCGCAAATGCTGGTAGTGGTTATGAATTATTTTGTTGACTAGCATTGTATTGGTTAATTTGTTACTAATAAACAATATATAATCAATGAAAATTATAAATTGTGACCAATAAATAATGCGTGACCTAAAAAAATGTTAATTTGATAATTTGTGATTGTATAATAACATATAATATTTGTAATTTGTGACCGATAAATAAATCGTGACTTGTAATTTTTGATTTGTAATCAATGAACAAATTGTGACATATGAAATTTTTGAATTGTGTACGTAAAATAATTTAACATATACAAATTCTGATTTGTAACAAAAAAATAATATGTGATTTGTGACCAAGTTGTATAAATATGTGACTTTCATATATTTAATTAATAAAATGTATAATTAAATAAATAATTAATTAAATCTTAAATAAAATTTAACAAGTATCTAAATTTTTGAAATTTGAAACATTCGTTCTCAGTTTTGAAATAAGTGATACTTAACCTCTTAATTATGAAATTTTTTCAAGGCTTATTGCCTCGTTATTTGTAAAAGATTTGTTGGCTTTTTATTTTTCAATGATATTTAATATTTCATTAGTTTTTTCGGTTGAAATGTATCACAAACCTCTTACTCCTTAGCGATTTTATTGTTGGATAACGATGCCATTTTCTCAATGTGGAAATCTTATAAATTTGCACAAGTTTATATTGGTAGAATCATTTTGCATTTGTATTTTAGTTCATGCACATTTGTCGAACCCAAAAGGCTCTATGTTATATTGATTCAACTTATGGTCTTATCCGAATCTTTCATGGGTTCAATAATGCTAGAGTGACAATTGCATTGGCCAATTTTGGTCAAGACTCGTTGGGTGACACTTAGTTGATTGATCAAGTGACTATTGTATTTGTCAAATTGAGTTAAATGGTAGTTGCTTTGGCCAATTTTGGCTAAGGGGTATTATTTTTGCCTATTTTGAATTAGATTGTCAATTTTCAACCCACTAGGCCCAATCAACCTAGTGGTTGTTTGCTTCGACCATTTTTAATTAGTCTATCACTTTTCAACCTAATGGGTTGATCGACCTAGTGGTTCTTCGTTATAGTCATTTTTGGCTTGGACTAATAATTTTTAACCAACTAGGTCAATCTACCTAATGATTTTATGCACTCCATTGATTGAACGAGTGACAATTATTCTTTCTTGGTTGATCGAAGTTGCACTTAAACAAGAACGGGGTTGAGCCCCTAGCAATAATAAGCTTATTAACTTCAATTCTGATTATGTTGGGTGCCTTAACAATTTGGTTTAGGATATTTATCCGATTAAACAACCAGTTTCCACTCTGTTGTCAACTAAGTTGCTTTTTGTGCAACAGCGGTGATGGTGATGATGAGATGGTGGTGGAGATGGGTCTGGTAAGGTGGTAGGATGTGGTGGTATTTTCTTGTGATGTGTTGATTTGTTTGAGACGCCGCCTACGATTCTAACGGCGAGGATGGTTGTGTCGTTGGAGGCAGTGGTGATGTGGTGGTTACAAGTGTTGGTGGTGGTCACAAGTTATTTGGTTGATCAGATCATTAAAATGGTTAATATGTAACCAATAAACAATATATGACTAATAAAAAATATAAATTGTGACAAAAAATAATGTGTGACTTAAAAAATTGTTGATTTGTAATCAATAATTTGATAATTTGTGACTATCTAATAAGTTATAACTCATAACATTTGTGATCTGTGACTAATAAAAAAATTGTGGTGTATAAATATTTTAATTTGGGACCAATGAAATTTTTTATGTGTGGCCTTGAAATAATTTACGACATATAAAATTTTTGATTTGCAACTGTAAAATAACATGTGACTAATTAATTCGTTAGTTTGTGTGATCTTAATACATTTAATTAACAAAATATATATTTAATTAATTAAATCATAAATAAACCTTAACTAATATCTGATTTTTAAAATTTGAAATCTTTGTTCTTAGTTTTGAAATAAGTGATACTTAACCTCTTAATTATGAAATTTTTTCAAGGCTTATTGCCTCGTTATTTGTAAAAGATTTGTTGGCTTTTTATTTTTCAATGATATTTAATATTTCATTAGTTTTTTCGGTTGAAATGTATCACAAACCTCTTACTCCTTAGCGATTTTATTGTTGGACAACGATGCCATTTTCTCAATGTGGAAATCTTATAAATTTGCACAAGTTTATATTGGTAGAATCATTTTGCATTTGTATTTTAGTTCATGCACATTTGTCGAACCCAAAAGGCTCTATGTTATATTGATTCAACTTATGGTCTTATCCGAATCTTTCATGGCTTCAATAATGCTAGAGTGACAATTGCATTGGCCAATTTTGGTCAAGACTCGTTGGGTGACACTTAGTTGATTGATCAAGTGACTATTGTATTTGTCAAATTGAGTTAAATGGTAGTTGCTTTGGCCAATTTTGGCTAAGGGGTATTATTTTTGCCTATTTTGAATTAGATTGTCAATTTTCAACCCACTAGGCCCAATCAACCTAGTGGTTGTTTGCTTCGACCATTTTTAATTAGTCTATCACTTTTCAACCTAATGGGTTGATCGACCTAGTGGTTCTTCGTTATAGTCATTTTTGGCTTGGACTAATAATTTTTAACCAACTAGGTCAATCTACCTAATGATTTTATGCACTCCATTGATTGAACGAGTGACAATTATTCTTTCTTGGTTGATCGAAGTTGCACTTAAACAAGAACGGGGTTGAGCCCCTAGCAATAATAAGCTTATTAACTTCAATTCTGATTATGTTGGGTGCCTTAACAATTTGGTTTAGGATATTTATCCGATTAAACAACCAGTTTCCACTCTATTGTCAACTAAGTTGCTTTTTTATTTTTATTTTTTTTAGCCAAATTAGTGTGAAAGTCTACTTTTTTGCCTTCAATAATCTAGCTAAGGCTATCCATCCCATTGATCTACTGTGTGTCCACTCGGTAAGTCGATCGAGTTTCATTTCTAGAATTATCCAAGTAGGCTAATGCCATACATGTGCTAGATCGATCGAGTCTTCCTTAGTCGATATGGCTAAAAGCCTAAGACTTTCTCTTGTTAATGTGTTCATTGTTGAGGCTTCATTATATTTTCTTTTCACGAGATTCAGTACTTAATTAAACAGGTAATACTTAGAATCCTATTAGGTTTCCCATTAAAGCTTCTTGTATTGTTATTAACATTTGAGGTGTACGTGTTCGATTAAATGGTTTCACCCTAAGGGATTGTTTATCAAGGTTCTTCACCATATCTTTATTGAAGCTTTCCGCCTTATAAATCGCTAAGGCTCCTCACCTTATTTGTTTTAAAGCTTTTTCCCTTACTTTTTATAGTTGCTCCTTGCCTTGCAATCGCCTTATTTTCCAAAAACTCCTTGCCTTGTGTTTGATGGTAGGTGGAGATGCCCTAGCCCTACACACGATAGCATTTGAAATGCATGCCACCTCATTAGGTCAATGAATACCCATTACTCTGTATGAGCCATCATATTTTTCCATTTTGAGTTGCTTAAAAGCATCTTGCTGAAGGACAACCATCACTCCGAGAGAGAAAGAGTCATCCTCTAAAACCATTTGTTGTGCTTATCTCTATTCCTTGCTATAGCCTCCGCAATGTTGCGATCAATGTTATCAAAATCGACCCAATCCGATGGAAACAACTGGTAAAATAGGAAATCAGGTTCAAGTCCAGCCGATTAGAACATCTTCAAGAAACTCTTCTTTAAACATGATATACTATTTATTTTAAGAGTCGACTTTTAAAATCATGCTTTAAGAGGATATTTAAATTAACATTTTAATTTAGAGAATTGGTTTGACTTTCTAAATTTGGAGAGTCAAACTTACTCTCAATAATTAAATACATTTAAAATGTTTCAATTTTTAATGTATGGAAATAATAAAATAATTTAAAGAAAAACTTGTTAAACTAAAAGATAGAGAAAGATAAATAATATTTTTTCGTAGTAGAAAAATTAAGTGCTAAATATAAAATGTTTGTTGGAATACCTCAAATTTTAACTCTCTAAATTTTTAAATATTGTCCAAATAATAGAATATATTATTTAAAAATAGAACGTCTTTTAGAGATACTCTTATATAAAAAAAAAATCTATTACCAGAAATCCACCTAAAAATTTGACAACCTGACCGACTTATAGGGGGGTGTGAACCTATCTTGATTTCATCGATTTAAAAGTGCTAACTCAAACAATAAATTAATTTTTTGTTTAAATTGCTGTACGACGACATGTTTGTGTTATAGTTGTGACACGACCCATTTATCATCAGCAAGAGTCTTCACGGTGCAACCTGAGGGCCTATGTATCAATATGCTATTTTGGAGAAATATTAATAATGCCTGGGGTGTAAGCAACTTCATTTAAAAGTAAGGAAAAATTGCAGTCAAGGTATCAAATCTTTTATTTATTAACAGATTTTGCCCAAACCCTTAGTTTGTGCCATTGGAGGTATCAAATCTTTAAAAAATGCATAGGGTCAGTCAAAAATGACGGTTTCCGTCTATTTGACCAGAAAAATCGTCAGTTGACCCCAAAAATTAAAAATCTAATTATTTCTCCAAAATAAGGCAAGGGCATTCTTGACATATTTCCCCTATTAAATTAAAAATTAGAAAAGCAAAAAGCAAAACCAAAAACCACCCACCCTATCTCCTTCTTCCTCAACCCGCTCACCCAAAAACAAAACAGCTTCCACAGTCCACCCAGTCGTCGAAGCCATCTCCGACACCACCACCTCAATGAGTCGATCTCAATTTCCTCCTGGCTTTTGCTTTCGTCTTCTTCTTCAGGACGTGAGCACGATGATTTCCCAAGACTCTCTCGATTTCGACGAGCCGAGTACTCTTAGCACTGTTTCCCGAGTCTGAGTTGTTAAACCTAGGGCATTATTTCCAGAGAATCCAAATACGACGACTCGAGTGGTGCGTAGCCAAATGCAAAGAACACTGGAGTCTACTGCACAAGCGTGTGGAGTTTCTGCAGATAGTCCTCGCATGAATTCCTCTGGTAAAGTCGTGTTTAATAACTTGGAGAGAAGTTCTAGTAGTCCCAGCAGTTTCAACGGTGGCCCCAGATATAAACACCGAGGAATGGAGAGCTCTTATTCAGCTAATGTTCGTCTTACTCCAGTTCTGAATGTTCCGATTTGTTCACTTCGAGGCTCATCCAAATCTGGTGTTTTTGGCCTATTTTCCTCTCAACAGAAGAAAGAAAGTAGCGATGCCAACAACAGCAATGGTGGTTTTGATTTTGGGAGTGAATGGATTGGGAAAGATTGAAGGAGATGGTACTTTTTTCCTTTTTATATTAAAATTATAAAGTTACAATTTTACCATTACCTTATTTTGGGGAAATAATTAAATTTTTAATTTTTGGGGTCAATTGACGGTTTTGGTGGTCAAACAAACGGAAATCTTCATTTTGGACTGATCGTGCGTATTTTTTAGAAGTTTGGTACCTCCGGTGGCACAAACTAAAGATTTTGGCAAAGTCTGCTAATAAACGAAAGGTTTGGTATCTCAACTGCAATTTTTCCAAAAGTAATTACTTCTATTCACTTTTTATATTTAACCAAACATGGCCTTAAGTAGCCACATTTTGTCTGTTTTTGGTGGCCTAGCTGATAATGGCTCAAGGCCCCCTCACTAATCTTCAAAAATCCATATCAATTCCCCCATGTCATCAGACACCAACACCTGCAACTCTCGACACTTCTCATGGCTCATGAAATCTTGTTTCCCCAACCAACAAAACCACCACCAACCCTCCCCCATCTCCGCCGCCGCCGCCGTCGCCACTATATCTGCTCTCCCAGATGACCTTATCTTAGAATGTCTCTCTAGAGTTGATCAATCTTCCCTCCTTTCCCTCCCTTTCGTTTGTCGCCGTTGGGCTCACCTCATCAATTCCCCCTCCTTCCACCACTTGCGCCACCACCGCAATCTGTTATTCAATACTATCTTCTCCATTTACATTTCCCGGTCAGCCCTTTTCGCCGCCAGCCTCCGCATGAGCCACCAGTTTGAATTACCCACTTGGAAAGTATCCACCTTTATCCCTTCCAGTTCTTCTTTACATTTGGAAAGTGGATCAGTTTTCTCTTTGTTTTCACATTACAGATTGGTCTCAATTGGCCGGAAAATATACATAATTGGCCGGACGGCGATGCTTCGGTGTGACACGTGGACTGGCACTTTGGTCCCCAAGGCAGGGATGGGTTTTCCGAGGAAGAAGTTTGCTGCTGCGGAGGTGGCAGGGAAAATCTACGTTGCTTGTGGCTCAGCCCGGTCGGAAGCGGTGGAGGAATACGACCCGGATGAGAATGAGTGGCGCGTGGTGTCCCATGCACCGAGGAGGAGATACGGGTGCATTGGAGCCGCCATTGATGGTGTGTTTTATGTAATTGGAGGGTTAAAGATTGGCGTGGCGGGGAACGAGGCGGCCCATGTGTACGCCAGCTCAATGGATTTATACGACGTGGAGGCGCGTGGATGGCTAAGGAGCAGAGCAGTTCCCGGTGGTGGCTGTGTGGTGGCGGCCTGCGCAGCAAATGGGCATTTATACATTCTATCAAGCCATGCAGTGGAGCTTTCGTTCTGGAAATTCAACGGGTCCAGAAAATCCGGCGAGTTTGGGGAGTGGCGGAGGATTAAGCCTCCTCCGCTGCCAGCGCAGGTGAGGCTGGATAGCACGGTGGGGTTCAGCTGCGTCGGGGTGGAGAACACGTTGGTGCTTATACAAGTAGTGGGTTGCATAGATGACTTATTAAGGAGGAGTGGGCGGAGCGAGAGGGGATTAAAGGAAGGACTGGTATTGGTATATGACTGCGCCACCGGAGAGTGGAGTAGAGCGGCGGACTCGCCGGCGGTGCTTCGACGCGCCGCCTGTGTTTGTGTGGAGTGTTAGCGTGTACTCTAAGGAGACTGGGCTGTCACGGGGTGGTCTAGCGCATCGGACGAAACTTTTGACTTTTTGGGTAAATTCGAGAAAAAGGAGCGTTTTCATTGGTTGAGGGGTTGGAGGCTATTGGTGGTAATTATGGTTAATATGGAGGGGGATTGTGTTTGAATATTTTCATGATTAAATGTGGGCCATGCTTAAAATTTGTATGGTATGGGTCATTCAACTACATGTGATGGATGTAGAAAGAATTTTATTGATAATTTTGGCATCCTAGGTGGTTGTTATTCTTAAATTTATTTTTTGAATGCAAATCACCATCTTATTTTTAGTGTGTTTTTACGCTTCACTAGAGAAGATTGAGGGGGTTAAAATGTTCTAATCATAGGATATATAGAACTCACAAGAATATATGGGAGGGGATGTAAATCTGACTTCCAAAAATCCAACGAATGTAGAGAAAACAGTAAATGAGAAAATGTTATCTATCATATGAAAAAAGAATAGACTGGAGATAGTTAAGTTTGGGGTTGTATCAGAGCACGTAATCAACAAGTAATGTCTAAGAATAATTCTGGCTAGCCTTGTACGGGTCAGACAAGTGCTGAGGTGGGTAATTATTTTAAAATTAAAAATAAAAATTCACCCATCCCCTTGTATGGGTCATATGTGTGAGTGACCTATACAGTCAGCTCGGTTCAAGGTCTAATTGTCTATGCTCCTGATAATGATGTTGTTCGTAGTATTTAGTAGAAAGGGAGTCAATAATTTGATTCTTCTCATGGTATCTACACCTGTTACCAACACCACCATGCACCACTACCTCTATTAGAGTTGCTCATCATATATTTCACAAAGTTATATCCGTTTTGGTGTTCAATGCTATCAATTGAAGGTACTGACATCTCAAAGCTCCACCACTCTCCATCATCGAATTCCATTTCTCTCACCACCACTCTCTATTGGTGTCAGAAAAACTTCACTTGGGACCTCACAACTTATCTACGTCTATTTGTATGATGATAACAACGTCGATTCTACTCAGTTTTGGGTCCTTGAAAGTATACTCTTTTTGTTGTAGTAATGGTGTTGAAATTTTTTAGATTTGAACTTGTGTCCACTGTGGTGGTGACAATGGTCAGTGTTGATGATGAAACTTTTAAGGCTTGAACTCGTATGCAATGTGGTGGTGTTGATGCTCAATGCTAATGGGGTAGACGTATGTGGTGGCAACGATGGTGTAACAATAAATGTTACAAGTGATGATGACGATAACAAAGTAACAATAAATCTTACAAGTGACAGTGGAAGAGCTACAATGAAAATGGACGACAGTGTGTAAGACAATTTGTTGTATTTGGTGGTGTTCGTGTCAACGAAGAGTGGAAACAAGTGAATAAAAGTGTGTAATGTAATAAAATACAATGTAACGCATTGAGTTTCATTATATAGTAAAAAATTAAATTAAAAAATAGAAATAATATTTTAAGAGTAAAAATGTTTAAAGTTGTGTATGAAATTAGAAAAAAAAATAGTGTATTTATAAATTGCTACCAGAAAAAATTTGTTACAAAATTGAATTAATTGTTCCAATGATCACAGAACTTAGGTCCATGTTTTCGTTTGATCACTGAAATTTAAAATGTTGAGTTTTGGTCATTAAATTTAGGTTCATGTCTTCGATTGCTCACTGAAATTTAAAATGTCGAATTTTGGCTACTAAACTTTGAAAAAAATTGTACATTATTCATTGTAAACTCGACATTTTTGAAAGTTCAACATTTATACTAGTGAGTAACGTAGAACATTTTACAATGTTCAGTGGCCAAAACTCAACATTTTAAATTTCAGTGAACAATCGAAGACATGCACCTAAGTTCAGTGACCAAAACTCAATATTTTAAATTTCAGTGACCAATCAAAGGCATGAATCTAAGTTTAGTGACCATTGGAACAATTAACTCTACGAAATTCTAAGTTCCAATCTTCCAAATGGAAATTACACAATTTCATACTTTAAAAATTCACAATTCTAAAATAAGATGAGTAGTTTAACCTTTCAAAAATCATAGATTTTATTTTCATTAATATTTTTTAAAATAAATATTTTTACTAAATATATATACTCCATTACACGGAAATCCTAATTAATTCTCAATACTCTCTTTCTCTCTCTCTCTCTCTCTCTCTCTCTACATTTCTTTCTATTCTCACCTCTCAATCGCTGACCATCAACAATTGGGAAATAAAGTGAGATCGTCGGCATCGGAGTGAAGTCAATTGAAGCAATGTCGCCATAACCACTCTCTACTCCAACGATGCCGGCTATTCTCCCTTTCCTCTTTCTGCACAGATCCACTGTGAGTTATGATCCGCGAATCTCCCTTTGTGAATCACCGTGAGCAGTGGTGGTATAATGATACCACAAAGCAGATCGACGACTCGTCATAAGCGCGCGCGAAGGAGAGGTAGTTTGGGTTGGTGGCAATTTTTTAGGTTTGGATAGTGTTTTTGTGTGATGGTGGTGGTTGTATTTGTGTGGTGGCGATTAGTGGCAGTTTAAGAGGGGTTTGGATGGTGATCTGCATAGTGGTGGTGTTCCCAATAGAGAGTGGTGGATCTAGCAAGGTGCGTTGGTTGATGGCGGTTGCAGTATAGTATTGGGTTGTGGTGATGATGATGGTTCTGTGGTGGGTTGCGATTCGGTGGATCTGTGGCGATTGTTTTGGCGACGATAGGTTGAAGTGGTGCTGTTACAGGTTATGGGGTTTTGATGGTAATGCTATAGTATGGGTAGTGGTGGTGGTGGTGTTTTCTTTTATTGTTGGAGTAGCGGTGGTCGTTTGTTGTTGGGGATTTGGGTGGTTTTGGCGTTGGTGGTAAGTTTGGCAAGATGGTGGTTGGCGGAGTTGTAGTGGGTGAAAAGAGTGTTTGTGACCAATTATGTTATGATCAGTAAATTGTTAATTTGTAATCGGTAAATAATATGTGCCCGAATACGTGACGGTGACTAAATTTATAATATGTGACCTAAAATTTGCGATTGTGACTCACAATTTGATTAAGTTGTAACCAAAAAATTAACCGTGACCAATTATTCTAATAATTTGATAGAAATATATGAGTTGTGACCTATAAAAATTTTAATTTTCTGACCAATGAATAATCTGTGACCTATAAAAAATTTTATTCGTGGCCAAAAAATTATGTGACCTATAAAGTTTTTGATTTGTGATCGAGAAATAAAATGTGACTAATAAATTGATAAGTTGTTATTAGAAATTAATCCGTGACTAATTAATTTTTTGATTTGTGACCGATGAACAAATTGTGACATGCAAATTTTTTTAATTGTGATCATAAAATAATTTGTAACATAAAATTTTTTATTCGTGACCAAAAAATTAAATTAGTAATTAAATTGTTAATTCGTGACCAAATTGTGTAGATCTGTGACCTAAATTTATTAAATTAATTAAATAATTAAATCATAAATAAATTTTAATGGAAATCTAATTTTTGAATTTTGAAACTTGTTTTCTTAATTTTGAAATATACATTACTTAATCTCTCATTTATGAAAATTTCCCAATTTCCAATTGTTATACTTGGTTGAATCCCATATAAAAATGTGAGCATGCAAATTGGGCTTCAACCCATTAGACAGGGGCCGAGAAGGTTTTGGTTGGTTTCAATTGCACAATCAACACAATTCATGTTATGTCGACTCAATGCTATCGGTCTTGGAGTTCCTTCATTTTTTCCTTTTTCTTTTTGTTTTTTTATGAGCATGTTTGGCTAGTTTAGAAAAAGTAAAAATTATATATAAGTAGAATTTTTACGCTTATGCAAACATGCTTAAATTAAAGGAAATTAGTAGCTTAAATGACCCTAGTCCAAATTTATCTCGAGGAACTTTAATGTTGAATAGATCGGTTAAATTCATTTTTCGTAGGATACTTATCTCGTACCGGCTCGTTTCAACAACATATATCTACATCAAACCCCATAACAATTAAAATGAATGAACGTGGTTACACATATATAACGCTCTTATCATTCTTTGTCATAATCTTCACCTTCCTCGTCCATCGTGCCATTTAAATTAGCAAATTGGATAGGATCACCGACCATCCTTTGCATGTCATAAAGGACCACACTGGTATATCTTTGTTGACACGCTAAAAGTGCAGCCCAATTCGAATAGCCCAAAGAATGGAGCCCAACTAGTCAATTCAGAATAAAGGCTCAAATAGGGTTATTAATGAATGCAGTGGAAGCCCACGAACGCGGTAACACCATCGTCCAAACTTGCAAGACGCCCAAGATCTGAGCGAATGAAGTGCCTTGCAGTCGCCCAGAGTTATGACCCTGTTCTCGCCCAAACCTTCGAATCACCCAAGATCTTAGCAAACATAAGCTATTATGGTTATCCAAAAGTGCAGTTATCGAAGCAGTTATTGGGTAATCTTATCACGTTCCACGATTCAAGGAGTTCAGTTGAAGACGGTTGAACGACAAAGAGTAGTGGCAACATTTAGAAACGGCAGTTCCACGATAAGTTGGCCACCATCAAGAAAGTGGGCAGTTATAAAGCAATTAAGCAATTTCTAAGTGGTTGCTCACAAAGAGAGCATCAAGGGAATATAAAAGGAAGAAAAGACATAGAGCAAAGGACCCCGAATCAAACACTCTCAAACAGAGAATATGTAATTTCAATTTCTTAGTTTAGACTTAAACATTTCTTTCAGTACTCGTGTGCTTGCACTTCTTGGAGGCATTCTGTTTAAGTTCCAATTGTAAAGTCATCGCCAATAAAACACCCTTTTTTTGAGACTTTGTCTAAAGAGGTTTGTTCCTTACACAATCTTCTGATCCCTTTTTAATTATTAGCGACTACCCGCGCAAAACAATTTGGCACGCCCAGTGGGACCTTGGTATTTGGTGTTGAAGATACAAAAGGTGAAACAATATGTCTCAGAAATTCGATAAGGAAGCAGCAAGCCAGGGAGGAGTCCAGTCTGTAATCGAGCGATATGAGGAGTAGCATAGCTCTCCACGAACAGATAGATAGGATCATAGCAATTATAGTCGTTACGAACCAATGACAGAGTTAAGTCCTCGAACCATGCGTGCATTACTCGGAGAACTCACACAAGATGTCGTTGAACAGGTAAATCTACAAAATATTCATAATATGGAAAGATTTACCCAGAATGGGAATGCACATTATGACAACATGTCCAAACAACTGAAAACTTTGAACGAAATAATGAATAAGTTAGTAGGCCAAATTTGTCAGTCAGTTGTGCCTCTTGCAAACCACTTTCAAACTAGGACAATTGTGGGA
>NC_036243.1:22595093-22597143 GCF_002742605.1 Olea europaea var. sylvestris | reverse complement strand
CTTTGATTTGAAAAAGAAATTCCAAGACAAGGAATTTCTTGATCTTTTCCAATTGAGCGCGAACGTGATTAGGTATGAACAATTAATAAGAGAAGAAGAACAAATGAAAAATTCTAGCAATGAGACTTATTATAAAGACCCAAATTTTGATGTTCATACCATTAATGACGAGTATTATGATCAAACTAAAATGTGTTTGGCCGAATTAGTTAAAGGAGACACATATATTTGTCCTATAATGGCTAAACCTAGACCGTCGGGTAAGGATGAGCCTATAAAAGATGAAAACATAAAGTCTAGAACGTTTTCGTTCGATATAACCAAAGCTGACCTTATATTTGATAAATTATATAAGGATAAGCAGATAAAGCTGAGCGATAAGTATAAATTGCTAAGCCCTGAACAAGTTAAGGGTAAAAAATATTGTAAGTGGCATAATACATGGTCACATTTGACTAACAACTGTTTGGTTTTTCGCCATGTGTTACAGGATGCCATTAAATCAGGACGAATTACGTTCGAGGATAAGAGGAAGATGGCAGTGGATGAAAATCCTTTTCCACAGCCACTTGGAGTGAACATGGTGACGTCTAGTTTCAAAAACAAGTTGCCAAAATTCAAGTTGGTTATAGATGATGGAGAAGAAGACCCTGGACCACATCCCAGTGTCTTTGAACATATCAAAGGGAAGGAGCCCAAAAAGGACGAAGACGTCCTATGTGCAAGATGCAAAAGAGAAGTGAGTGCAAATGCAGAGAAATCAGGATATGGCAGCATCACCATCGCCCTAGTTTTTTCCCAAATGCTCAACTTGGTAGAGAGCGGGGTACATCGTTCTATAAGGGACCGCCTTTTGAGAGGCAGTTCAGGCCAGCAAATAATGGGAGAATATTCAGACCGCAACCTCGCCAACAAATATATGGCATTCGTTCCAGTATAAGGCTGGAAGGGCGATACCTTTTAACAAGATGACTAGAACCCAACAAAAGCGTTTTCAACGGAGCTATGGGCGAATGATGAGGCAACAACAGGGAATGCTACATCCTAAGGTACCTAGACTAGTCGAGGCAGCTAATCAAAATGTTCTCAAAGACAGTGAAGAGACTGGTACAGGTGAACCTATGGAAGAATTGCCAGAGACTTCTTCTAGGAGGTCGAAGTTTGAGCGAGACAAAAGGGATGAAGAAGATCCAGATTAGCCCCTTACTATTTAGTTTGGTACGTTACCTCCTATCGTGACTAATAACTATTTACTAGCCAATGAGTTCAAGAATAAAGAGAAGGGTGAAGAAGAAAAGGAGGATAACGAAGAGGAAGCATGTATGCTGGAATATGAACAAGGCCAAACTTCTAGAGACGCCTACAATGGTGAAGAAGATGATGGTATGACAGACATCGAAGAGGAAATCGATCTGGAAGCAGAAAGGAGAAGAAGAGGAGTATCGTTCAATACTCTGTTGAAGCAACTACATCGAGAGGGAGTTCGTGAAGTAGACTTATTGGGAGAACCATCTGGGCGTTCTTTCGATTATTACATGCTGTACGGGACGCCCAAAAAGAAGAAGAGAGTGCCTCGCTCTGAAAAGTATGGATCACCTCCAAGAATAATGCCTCCTCCCACAGGTTGGGTAACTGAAGAAGAAGCACTAGAAAACAATAAAAAGGAAATTCAGGAGACTGAGGCTCAGTGCAATATGCTGCACACTTATCACAAAAGGATAACTCGACAGAAGACAAGCATGAAGTGGAAATAGATGCTGCCAAAAAGGTTATTTTTAAGCGACTAGCCATGAAATTGACCAAACACTTGAGACCATTGTATGTTAAAACTCTAGTTAACGGCATACCTGTGGCGAAAGTGCTTATCGATAATGGAGCAGCTATAAACATCATTTCATCTAGAATGATGAGGAAATTCGCAAAGACAGAAGGTGATATGATCCCAACGGAAGTCATCCTGACAAGTTTCAATGGAGGAGTAACTTCATCTAAAGGGGTTATGCCATTGGACATAATTATGGGAACAACTACTAGGACCACAGTCTTCTTT
>NC_036243.1:22593110-22594567 GCF_002742605.1 Olea europaea var. sylvestris | reverse complement strand
CCAAATGCTCGATCAAGAGGTTAGTGATAAATTACTCGCTTTATTAAAGGAGTACAAAGATTGTTTTGCTTGGGAATATGAACATATGCCTGGTTTAGATAGAGATTCGGTGGAACATAGATTACCAACCAAATCTAATTTTAAACCCCATAGGCAACCTCCTAGGCGTTTCGCTCCTAATGTACTCTCTAAAACTAAGGAAGAGATAGAGCGATTATTATAAGCAAGCTTTATTAGAACGGCCAGATATGTTGAATGGTTATCCAATATCGTGCCGGTATTAAAAAAGAATGGTAAACTAAGGGTGTGCATAGACTTTAGGAATCTAAACATAGCCATACCTAAAGATGAATATCCAATACCCACGGTAGATTTTTTAGTAGACTCGACTGCCGGACATGTAATGTATTCCTTCATGGATGGATATTCAGGATACAATCAAATTTATGTAGTTGAGGAAGATATACACAAAACTGCCTTTAGATACCCTGGGTCTCTAGGATGTTTTGAATGGGTAGTTATGCCTTTCGGCCTGAAAATGCAAGAGCAACTTATTAGAGGGCAATGAATTTGATTTTTCATGATATGATAGGCAAGTTTGTCGAAGTGTATGTAGATGATATAGTAGTCAAATCCATTAAAGAAGATGACCATTTTGAACAATTGAGATATTTATTTGAGCGAATGAAGCAATATAAACTAAAGTTAAATCCCTTAAAATGTGCATTTGGTGTTAATGCAGGAAATTTCCTTGGTTTCTTAGTACACAAAAGGGGGATTGAACTTGATAAAATAAAGCGAAGGCTATTCTAGAGGTCAAACCACTTAGCAACAAAAAAGAATTACAAAGGTTTCTAAACCAAGTAAACTTTTTAAGACGCTTTATTTTTAACTGTGCAGGGCGAACTAAAACTTTTTTGCCATTTTTAAAGTTGAAAAATCAGGATGAATTCATCTGGAAAGAAGAGCATCAAAAGGCTTTTGAAAGTTTAAAGACATATTTATCAAGTCCACCAATGTTGGTGTCACCAATTTGAGGGCGACCAATAAAAGTGTATGTATCGGTTGAAAAAGAATCAATAGCTGGAATGGTCGAGCAGGAAGACCAACTTGATGAAGAAATGGCGATTTACTACTTGAGTAGACGGTTAACGAAATGTGAATGTAATTATTCTGCCATTGAAAAATTATGTCTTGCATTGTATTTCACATGTACAAAATTAAGGGCTTATTTACAGCCCGTAACCGTTTATTTAATTTTTAAAGTAAATTTGGTTAAGTATATGTTCTCTCGCCCTATTTTGCACCAAAGGGTCGGTCTTTGGACATTAGCTTTATTAGAATTCGAAGTACAATACATATCCCAAAAGGCAATCAAAAATCAGGCTTTGGCTAACTTTCTGACCAATCATCCATGCCTTGATATGCCTGAAGAAACTGAGTTAGAGATCAATTCA
>NC_036243.1:22583986-22592946 GCF_002742605.1 Olea europaea var. sylvestris | reverse complement strand
GGCGCCAGTACGAGAGATGGCACCTATTATCAAACCTTGGTCGTTTAAGGGATGGGCAATAGACCTGATAGGGAAGATTCATCCCCCATCGTCCAAGCAACATACCTTTGTTATAGTTGCAATTGATTATTTCACTAAATGGGTAGAAGCGATACCTTTAAAGGAGATCACCCAAAAGAATGTCATAGAATTTATCCGTAATCACATTATTTATAGATTTGAAATTCCACAAACTTTGATGGTAGATCACGGAACATCTTTAAATAGGGATCAAGTGAACAAATTCTTGAGCGAGTTTGGAGTTAAATTAGTGAACTCCACACCATATTACGCTCAATCCAACGGACAAACAGAATCTTCTAATGAGATTCTAAAAAATATCATAAGGAAAATAATAGATGAAAATGTCAAAAATTGGCACGAATGTCTAAACAAGGCCTTATGGGCTTATAGGACATTGCCTCGATCAAGTACCAAAATTACTCATTTCCAACTTACTTATGGACAGGAGGCCGTTTTGCCCATGGAAATCAACGTACAATCAATCAGAGTGTGTTTGCAACATAAGTTAAGTGGTGATGAGTTTACCGAATCACTAGTTCAAAACTTATTAGAGTTGGACGAATTAAAGTTGGACGTTCTAGATAGATTGTAAGTTCAAAAATGAAGGATGGCTAAGTTTTATAATAAAAAAGTTATAGCCAAGTCGTTCAGCCTGGGGGAATTGGTTTGAAAAATGATATTTCCTTTAGATAGCAAAGATCCAAAGTACGGCAAGTGATCGCCCAATTGGAAAGGACCATGTAAAGTAAATAGTGTGTTGCCTAATGGAGCATATCATTTAGAAGATTTAGATGGCACCAAGCACATGAGGTTCATTAATGGCAAATATTTAAAAAAATATGTTCCTTCCTTATGGGAAAG
This sequence comes from Olea europaea var. sylvestris, assembly GCF_002742605.1. NCBI lineage: Eukaryota > Viridiplantae > Streptophyta > Magnoliopsida > Lamiales > Oleaceae > Olea > Olea europaea. Next base: position 22,592,022 of record NC_036243.1, on the reverse strand, counting down.
TGAACAAATAAAAGTGTAATCAAATCGCATTGAACGATCGTAGTTAAAAAAGGGTCAGAGCGAAATACGTTCAAATAAATTCCTTTATTATCAAACGTTCATTACAAAGTTGAAAAATACAAAATACTAAATGCTCTACAAGCTACAATTAAGAACAAACAAATCTCCTGGTCGATCGCCGAGTAAGAAGATGAACTAGCCTGGATTGCCATCCTGATCGCACTGCTGCAAAGGCAAACAGAAAGGCCGAGAAGCACTCTCAGGAAGCAGAAAGGAAGAAGAAGCACCCTCACATCGCCTTCCTAAATGCATCGCTGCAATAACAGGCAAGGAGCCTGAGAAGCACTCTCAGCATGCAAGGTGGCTTGCAGGCATCCTCAAAAATTGTCTTCCATCATCGAACTCCTTGTAAGGAACATGGAAACGCTGGGAAGAACTTCGCAGGCCAAAGAATATTTTATATATCTCCCATACCAAAGGTAACATTAAAAAAGATAGCAAAATGAGCAGATCAAATGACCCATTTCCATGAAAAATGAAGATTTTGGATCGATTGTCAAAATACCAAACAATGGCAGCAAATTGGTTTTGAAGAAGAGAATGGAAATGAAAATGACAAGTGTGGAATATAAGTGCATTTATAGAGGCATGAAGATGAAGAGACAGAATATGAACAACCACATTCGTGCCTAGTAATTATAATCAAATGGCCCGAAGTCTTGGGAAAAGAAACAGAAATACCAAGAGAAAATGTGCGTGAATCTTAGCATAAAGTAGTTAAATATTTTGGGGATTGACGATTAAAGACAACGTCAATAAATACACAAGAAGACAAATTAATCGTTCATTAATGATAATGGCTACTGGTATGTTCAGAATTACCAATGGACATCAGTACGAGGTTACAAGGGGAAAGTTAATACGAAGTTACAAAAAGAAAAGTTAAGGTATTAGATGTCTTAATTACAATTCGCCCCAGACTGAACGAATTCTTTCCCTAAGTCTCTCCCAATCCTCGCTCTGCTGAGAAGAAGTGACATTCAATTCAGCCACAAAATCATCATCTACCTCCAGCTTCTTGTACTGCTCGACCAAAGATTTGGTTCGCTCAATTCCTTGGGAGACATTGCGTTTTTTAGCAGCCATTCTCACCTTACAGTCATCCATCATTGCTTGAAGCTCCTTCATCTGTACAGCCAAACTGGTCATCAAAGAGTCTTCAATCATGACTTCAGAAGAGATTTCTTTCAATTCGTCCTCAACTTTGTTGATCTCCAGAAGCAAAGACTCTCTTTCAGATATAGCACGAAGATATTGAGTACTTTTGGCCTTCAGTTCAACATTTTTGGCCAGCAAGGAGAGAATCTCGGAATGGACAACTTTCAACGTCGCTTTAAAATCAGTAGAAAGATTGAGCGACGGAAGTATCAGTGCTTGCGCCAACTTCGCACTAAAATGCTCAAGCTTATCCTTATGTTTGGTAGCACTAGCCTGATCGATGTCCATATCCATAAGGACACATACCCAAATATCGACTGCTTGAGGAACTTCATATCTTCCTTTGAAGAAGCAGAAGGACGACTGGTTGAAGCAGGGCGAGACGTCTTGACTTGCCCCCAGGAAGTGAACAAGTCCTGGATGGAACGCACAATCTTATCAGCATCCTGCAAAGAAAATTGTCAACATTGAAGGCTTTCATTACAATAAACAAAGTGGAAGTAAAAGTGAAGCAAAGATTACCTCATCAGCAATCTTAGGAGGTGGCATATCCCCAGCCAGGTTTACCACTTGTGGCTCCATCACTTGTGAGGACTTCCCCTTGTATGGGCGAGAAGACTTTGCCACAACGGGCAAACCCATTGGAGCATCTGCAGAACTCAAAAAGCAACAAATCAAAAATCAATAGCAGAAGCAAAGGTAAAACATCAAAAAATGTATTACCTTCTGGTTCGACGTTTGGGGGGTTGACGCCTTTGGAAGAAGGTGACTCATCCATTGGTTGTGATGAGGATTTCGGGACTGAAAGTTTCTCTTTAAGCGTAGTCCCTTCATCAGCTGGTTTGGATGAAGTAGTCTCAGCAGAGGATGATGGAGTAGGAGCTGCCAACACCAAAGCTTTCAAAGGAGAGGCTGAACTTTTCTGAGAAATCCGAATAAATCATCAGCACATAGAAAAGTCTCAAGTATAGAAAGGTATGCTTGCGGGTAAACTAATTTAATTACCTTTCTCCTAACGATGAGAGGAGTGTCATCATCATCATCCTCCAAAATGGGAGATGCTGAGGCTGGCCGTTTGCGGTTTGGGGCACTCTGAGCTGTAGTAAGCTTGGTAGGAAGAGAAGTAGATGGACGAATGGACTGTTTAGCACGAGCAGAAGAGGAAGGACTCCTAATGGACACAGGGGTGATCAAAACAGGAGAAGTGGAAGAAATGTTTGGCTGATCTAGTGAATGGAAAGCACGATTGGCATCAGTTGCAAACAATCTGCACTTCACTGATGGCCAGAGTTGTTCAAAAAGGGGATGGATGGCATGGTTAGGATTGAAGGGGGCTAATGAAAAATTACTCGTCAAAAGAATATTACGAGCATTTATAGCTTCTACCTCTGCCTTATTAATGGTGTGGAAGCGATCTATCAAATTTCTTGAATAACAAGGGGAAACAGGCCAAGTTTGGCCAAAACCAGTTGACGAGCAAAAAATTGGAGAGCATATATTTCAACCCCAGCTTTGGCATTGGTTTCAGTCAAAATATCATGGAACAGCTCCCTCTTGGTCAAAAACTGAACCCAAACGAGTAAAGAGGTGCTCGCACTGTCCAGGGTGGATAGAGGTTGCACATAATCTAGAGTTAAAAAGGGAGGAAAAGGAAAGAAAAAAGGAATTGAATTCAAAAAATAAAAGAATGAAAAGATGTCCTTCTGGACATAGTTACAGGGCTCAGTGGATCAATAGTTAGCCCGTAACAGCTAGCAGAATGAAGGGACAAGGATAGAGCACCAAGTGATGGACAATAGGCTCTCAACCACATTTGAGTGAACCAAAGAGGCTCATTGCCGGTGGGAGATGCACCATTCTTCAATTGGAATTGAAGAGAAGTCATGCCTCTATAGAAGGCAGCTAAAAAGAAAGAACACAAATTCAGAGGCCTACCACGCGCCAATTCGTGCGCTATGGGTAGATAGCTCATAGAAGGCTTCATGCTTGGCACACACAGAATATATTTACAAAGTCAAATCTAAAGAAATGCCACACGCTCAACATGGGAAGGCTCAGCGCTCGAGTGATTATAACAGTTTTGTAAGCTTGAATAGGACTCGGTGAGCTTTTTGTCAAATTTTGAGGCAACACCAGAAATCAAAATACCAGGGAAAATGGTATCGCCCAAAGGTGGCAGATTTACTAGGGCCCCAACATCCCTTAAAATAATGGACATGGGACCAAGAGGGAAAATAAAAGTATTATACTCAGAGGACCAAAAATTTAAAACAATAGGGAAAAGCGCTGGATCAAAAATAGGGGGTTGAAGAGAGATTTCTAACAAATCAGAAATTCTAGCGCTATCAAAAATTGCCTTGGTAGGACCATGGCCCACAAGGCGAGCATGCCATCTACGAAAAATAACATCAAATTTAGGCCAAGTGCAAATATCTCTTTCGCGAAGTGACCTCAGCGGCAAAGAGTTCAGAAACGGAGGGCCTTGAGTACAAGAGAACTGCTGGCCCACCGCCACTTGTTCGACGGCCTCGGCGTTGTTGAATAAAGGACCTAGATATAACTCATTGAGTTCGACATTGGCTGGTGCAAGGAAGTTCGGAGTTATATATGGCCGAGTGAGGATTTTTTGGAAGTTTTCGAAACTGAAAGAGTCACCAGATTGGGTTTGTGAAGCAGCCATTGGGAACGAAATAAAGTTTTATTGAAATTTGTTTGAGAAACATAGCAGAGAAGTAAGAAGAGAAACAGTAATATTGCGAGAGAGAAGCGCAAAACAATGAGGCGTGATATAGTGGTGCGATGAAATGGCGTGTATTTGGGGGTTATAAGGGTTTGCAAAGTTGCGCCTTTTCAGGCTTTAGAAGAAAATAATGATTGAAATTCTTTGGAATTTCGACTGTTGCTGGGAAACACAAAGTGAATATAGCAAAAATTAATAATTGGTATTAATTCTGCCATATTAGGGGGTAATTGTTGACACGCTAAAAGTGGAGCCCAATTCGAATAGCTCAAAGAATGAAGCCCAACTAGGCAATTCAGGATAAAGGCCCAAATAGGGTTATTAATGAATGCAGTGGAAGCCCATGAACGTGGTAACACCATCGCCCAAACTTGCAAGACGCCCAAGATCTGAGCAAATGAAGTGCCTTACAGTCGCCCAGAGTTATGACCCTGTTCTCGCCCAAACCTTCGAATCGCCCAAGATCTTAGCAAACATAAGATATTATGGTTATCCAAAAGTGCAGTTATCGAAGCAGTTATTGGGTAATCTTATCACGTTCCACGATTCAAGGAGTTCAGTTGAAGACGGTTGAATGACAAAGAGTAATGACAGCATTTAGAGACGACAGTTCCACGATAAATTGGTCACCATGAAGAAAGTGGGCAATTGTAAAGCAATTAAACAGCTTCTAAGCGGTTGCTCACAAAGAGAGCATCAAGGGAATATAAAAGGAAGAAAAGACATAGAGCAACCACGAATCAAACACTCTCAAACAGATAATATGTAATTTCAATTTTTTAGTTTAGACTTAAACATTTCTTTCAGTACTCGTGTACTTGTGCCCCTTGGAGGCATTCTGTTTAAGTTCTAATTGTAAAGTCATCGTCAATAAAATACACATTTTTGGGACTTTGTCTCAAGAGGTTTGTTCCTTACACAATCGTCTGATTCCTTTTTAATTGTTAGCGACTACCCACGCGAAACAATCTTCATGCTTCATTTTAGGACTTGGGTTTGGTGCAAAATCGGACTGTCTTATTCTTGATCATTGTTTCATTAACCAACCTTTCATTCACATAACTAACAAGTTCATCATAAAAAGATACACATGATTTTTCTGTATAGTAAGAAAACACACGATATCGTCAAAAATGCATCGAGAATAATAGGACATGTGCTTTATGTTAACGAGAGCTCTCCCATTTTCTCCTTTTCACCATGATTGTGCCCTCGATTGGACATTTTGCTATTTTATACCCACTCCACCTAGTGCAGGATGGTCAATTTAGGAGCGACAAGAGAGTGGTGGTGGAGCCAAAAGAGAATTATTTTTTTATTTTTTATTTTTATTTTTTTGTGTTGAAACGAAATTATTACTTTTTTGGTCGAGTGGGTTAAGGAGAAGAGGTACCGACCATGACATTCATGAAAACAAAAGACCCTAACTAATCGGAACAATGAGAACTGATGATTTTATTATATTTGCTTGAGAATGCCATTTCAAATTTTCTTCAAGAATAAAATGCATAAATAAAACAGTTGTTTATGTAGATGTTGAGTTTTGGTGTTGTTTGGGAGAGTTTAAAATTACAATCATTTTTGCAGAATAGGTTAGTAGAGTCGGTCAACAATTTTGCCTTGCCACTTTGAAGATCGAGACAACTTGACTGGTTTGAGTGAGTAGGATCATTGAGTGATTCGCACGCGCGACCTCAATAATGAAAGGGATGATCATCATCTCAATTTTGAACAAAAGTATTCATGTTAATAGATATTTATAACTGGCTCTCGAGTTGGTTAGCGGTTTTTACTTGTTGAAACGGAGGAAACTTTTTTATGTTTACCATTGCGATTGTGAATAGTAGGGCTAAGTTCCTTGACCCGTCACATGGATTGCGTGGATAGTCGGTAAGAAGACATTTACACATCCTAGATTCTCACTGATCATAGAAAATGTTATAAATAGCAACCTTGCCCCAATAATGAAAGGTTTGCATTGCCATTAATACTCTCCATTCAATTTTTATATTTTGATACATGTTTTTATAACTACTAATTCTTGTGACCGAGCGAGACTGCGAACATTTTTAGATCATCACTTTGCTTGAAGACTCAATTCCGACCATTTGCAAAATCGATAAGCATCATATACAATCTGATTTCGAAATTTCATGTCTATAGTTACGAACAATACATTTACACATGCACAATGTCCCGTTGCAAAAAACACTCACAATGTATTTCAGCATCCAAATCATACTTATATCAAATTTCATGTAATCTTTAAGTTATGAATCTGTACTACAACAAATCGTGTACCATATATCTTCATTGAATATCTAAATAGAGCTACGAGACCACAGACAACTTGCATACAATTTTGTGAACCATGTACAACCGATTCAACACAATATTAAACAAAATTAGACGAAATAGGCAAAATAAAAGTTATATTACTTTTTCTCTCCGTCTTAATTTTCCTTTGCAATATTTGAGTTACTTTATCATTGTTCTCCGGCCGGTTGGCCCTCCTATTACCATTTTTCTATTTTTATTTTTTTATATTCTATTACGTAAATAGATATACTATTACAAATCCCATATTATAAAACAAATTAAAAATTCGGAAAAATTGAAAAACCCTAATCGCCGTCGATTCACTTTCGTTTTTCAGCCTCGCATTACCTATCCCTCTCCTCTCTCTGCCCTTATATCATTCCTCATTCTCTCTCCAGAAACTTCTACCTTTCTCTCTCTAAAATCAAATCCAATTCTCCATCCGGTGATAATAATAACCAAACGTCGTTGTTCGATTTGTTTATTGATCGAACGTTTCAGGTGAGGCTTTATCCCGCTTTATTTTTTTTAATTGATATCGATATGCGGCTAGGATTTGGAAGGGCTGGGGTGAATTGTTTTGTCGAGTGTGTGTTATTCGTTTCATGTTGATTTTAGGCTTTTGAATATGATTTTCACGAATTTGGTTGGATTAACTGATCTGTGGTTTTTTGCCTTTTTGTTTTTATGTGCTCTGGGACATGGATATTTAGATTCGATCTGCTTATGGTTATGTGTAGAAAATTTATTACGGAATATGAAGATTTTTACGTTCATTTCATTTCTTATTTACCTGCTTTTGCGGGTGTTAGTGTATAGATTTTTATTCCTTTTTGGGGGTTGAAAATTGAAATGGAAGACAAATGGGTATATCTGAATAAGATTTTATGTTATGATTTCTATTTCGATACATGGATCTAAGAGTTGGCTGTGGAATTGATTAGAGGTGTGCATATGTATTGTTACATTGGAAAGCTAGTAGTTTAAATTTGATAGGCAGCACCAGGAAGTGTCATTTCCCGTTCTTTCTCACAGCGTTGTGAGTTGGAGGATTAGCAGTTACGATATATGCAAGTAGTGTAATGAAGTAATTCAACTTAGATGAAAAGGCTTGACAGATGGATGAGCAACCGAAAAGGATTTATGCTAGAGGTTTTCTTCCACGCCTTAATAAAGGAACACAAGTTGTAAATTTGAAGAAGGAAAATGATTTGAGTTTGGAAGTTCTTCAAATTTTTTTTTTTTTTTTTTTTTTTTCTAAATTTTTTTTTTTTTTTTTTTTTTTGGGGAAGTGTCTATGGTTCAGCAGTGATTAAAAGCCATAAAGCATGAACACTCGTGGCGCGTCCGTGTGGGTTACCAAGACTTCTTGGACATTCAAAGGCATGTAGTATATGCATTTTTCCCTCCCCGTCATTAGTAACAAATTGTTTAACTCAAAGCTATTTCTACATAATAAATAGCTACTCATCCAATTTAAAGATTTTACAAACAAAAGTCAATACTAAAAAAAGTATAAAAATAAAGAAATAGTTTATAAATCTATAATTTAAATTAATGTGTCCACGACTTTCTGTGTCATTTTATTTTCATTTGTGAAAAATCACGTGTCATCGTGTCTGTATCTTCTCGTGTCGGACATGACATGCCTGTCTGTTTTTGTGCAACAAAGAAAAGGAACTAGTCTGCTAGGTGGTAAAAATGGTAGTTGTATTGGTGGCCTGGTTGTTTTTTTTTTTTTTTTTTTTTTTTGTTTTTT
>NC_036243.1:22575281-22576542 GCF_002742605.1 Olea europaea var. sylvestris | reverse complement strand
GTTCATCTAAATATTACTTAAAGATCAACAATTTTACTTATTTTTTAATTACAGGTTCCTCAGGGTCCATTCCTTAATGGCAACTATAAGTTTTGACAAACATGAGCTATTAATTGGATATTTACCCGATACTTTTTTGTTTGGATAAAAAATTAGAAGAATACAACTATGAATTTGATAGGCCGTAGGCCCGCTACAACCCATTTGCTCGGCCCATCTAATGCTTTATGTTCAAAAATTGATGGCTGTAGCACTAAAACTGAGCGAATAACTGAAAAATGAGTCCCTTGTTTTACAACTTTTTATTTTTAACTGTCGGAGTTCAAATAAAAATTTGACAGTAAAGATTAATCATTCAAACATTTTTACTATTGAGTAACTTTTGAGGTCTAAATGTAGAAAATAAGGAAAATAACCGTTCAAGTCTCCATTTAGAATCAAACATGTCTTCCTCAACTCTCACAATCTACTAAGACTACTTTGCCACCTTCTTCCTCGGACCTTCTCATGTCCCCATATTTCCACTCCACATTGAATAGCAAGTTGTGAAGTGTGTCCACAATCAAGTTATCGGATTTGATGGTTCCATTTTTACAACTTTTTATTTTTTAGTGTCAGAGTTCAAATAAAATTTGACAATAAAGATTAATCATTCAAATATTTTGACTATTGAGTAACCTTTTAAGTCTAAATATAGAAAATAAGGAAAATTATCATTCAAGTCTCAATTTAAAATCAAACATGTCTCTTCCAACTCTCACAACCTACTTACTTTGCCAGCTTCTTCCTCGTACCTTCTCATGTCCCCATATTTCCACTCCACATGGAATAGTAATTTGTGAAGTGTGTCCACAATCGAGCCATTGATTTTGACAGTTTAAAAGAAGCCATGTATAAATGCTTTAAGTTCAATCATTTTAAGATAATGTTTGTATCATCTATCTTACAATTGATCGATGATATAGTTAACCGATGATGAATCTTGAGTACTCTCATTACTTATTCTCTAGAATGTTAAGAAGTGGTGGAGAAGATCATCGGTTAATGAAAAATAGAACAAGAAAGAAAATAAATTCTTTTTTACTTTTATTAAGCATGAATTGGAAGGAAAAAAGAATATACTCTCTAGGGTTTCTTCATCCACCAATATAAAAACGCTCACTCTCTGCTCTTTCTTCTCTCTCCACTCCCCGACTTCAGTTTCAGTCCCATCATTTCACTCTCTAAAATCACTAAAATGGCTGTTACCTTCTCAGATCTG
>NC_036243.1:22573861-22574829 GCF_002742605.1 Olea europaea var. sylvestris | reverse complement strand
TGCATTATTATGGTGCTTCATTTCCTATTAGGGACATCATTAATTGGGTTTCCGTCCTGTTTCATTTTATTTACCATGAGCCTGCTGGTGATGATGATGATGATCTTGATCTCTTCGGTGATGAGACTGAAGATGAAAAGAAGGCAGCAGAACAAAGGGAGGCTGCCAAGGCATCTTCCAAAAAGAAAGAAAGTGAGTGGCATTATATACTTCAAACGCGAAAATATTTCCTAATAAGATAGTGATAATCTAGTCTAACCTCTGTTGATCATGCTACTATTATCTCGATTATCAAGACTGGTGTAAAAAAAGTGTGAAGTCAAAAGTTTTTGCTCGAAGATGATTCGTCCATTTCCCCCTCTACTGAACTTTATATGTAGTTTAAGTCATAAATTTGACTGGTTTTCACTGTTAACCATCTCTAAATCCATTTCCCCTTGTTGATTTGTGAATTGGAATCGTCTCCAGGTGGGAAATCATCCGTTCTTATGGATGTAAAGCCTTGGGATGATGAGACAGACATGAAGAAGCTGGAAGAGGCTGTTCGTAGTGTTGATTTGCCCGGCCTTTTGTGGGGAGCATGTATGTTTTACTCTTTTGTCCATTTGAACATTTAGCTCCTGTTCGGCCCCCTCTGTTTCAAAATTTTTTCTATCGTATTTTCAACCATACAATCTCCCATAAAATAATATTACACATAAATTAAAAAAAAAAAAAAAAAATCTTCTTTTTCGACCACACATTCTCCCTAAAAAAACACTATTTCAAGTATTAAAATTTGAAAAAAAAGGAAGCCAAACGGGGGCTTATTCTCGTGGCTTTGCTTATCTTGCTCTTGCACACGACATGGTCAGCCTCTGATTATTTTTGGATTTTGTGGTCTTGCTCAGCGAAATTGGTTGCTGTTGGTTACGGAATTAAGAAACTGCAGATCATGATGACCATAGTTGACGATCTCGTCTCAGTGG
>NC_036243.1:22573342-22573761 GCF_002742605.1 Olea europaea var. sylvestris | reverse complement strand
GCTAAAACGTCATGTGTTTCCATGTAGGAATAGAATTATTTAATGGTCATAATGGAAATGGGTAAGAAATGATGAAGGGTTAGGCACTATTTCCCAGAATTACACTCTTCTCTCTGAGAAAATTAGAGGAATTTTGGGAATCTAGTTTAACATGATTTTCCCATTTTATGCTTCAGCTTATGATCTTCCATGGTTGGCTTATACCAAGCCTCATGTGCTGTCCAGGTTCAAGGTATAGGTTTTCATTCTTCTGAATTCTGGTGGAACCATGCGAGGGATTGGGTATCCCTTCCTGCTTTCATGCTTACTGACAATATATGTTGACTTTCCACTGTTATTCCTTCTATCCTCTTTGACCTTGGTCAATGAAAACATAAGCGCATCACCTTTATTCAATCCTTGAAATTCTCACTTTTTTT
>NC_036243.1:22571713-22573242 GCF_002742605.1 Olea europaea var. sylvestris | reverse complement strand
AAAGGTTTCAATTGTGGGAGATTGAAATCTAATAAAGATTTTTTCTACCAATTTTTCCTTTATTCATCAAAACTCATCCTAATCTCCACTGCATATATCCTGCCATCTGTATAATGGAGTTCGTCATTTTTTGATGGATGTTTCAGAAGAAAAAGATTGAAATGACTTTTCAAAATTGTTGGGATGAAATTGGCTGAATTGTGGAGATTTGATTAAAGGTTATTGCATTCTGTGAATGTTGTTCCCTTTCATGATTGGAAAGGAAAAAGAGTTGCAATTTGAAAAGTAATAATAATTGGACAGAATTCATTATTTCCTGGGTCGGTCGAAAGTTTGAAAAAATTTAGGTCACATATGTCGTCGGTGTTTTCTATATATTACGTGTTTTTCTTCTTTGTTTGGTACATGATTTGAGAGATTTGACATTATTAGTCAGGCATCTTAGAATTTTCTTGTTCTCTTTGTGATTTACATAAAGAGTAGAAACGTGGAGGTTTGGTAAAGCTTGTGATTAATTTTTCTATGATATTTGGAGGTTTTGGATGAGTAAAATTCTATTGATTGGAATTAATTTTTATTCACTGGAAAATTTTGGCATTCTATAATTTTTCTCTTAACTTCTTGTACTTTTTTTGCAAGCTATATTTCTCCGAATAAAGATCTTGTCGGCAAAAACGAGAAATGGATCTCAATTCTTAGCATAGGATATTATATTTTACATGTCCCTACAAGATGATAACTTGAATACTAATCACCGAATTTGAAGGCCAGTTCAAGCTAAATTATCATACATACATTATTTATTACCCATTCACGTGGGCCCATTATATTTTGGCACATGGGGAGTGCACCTGTGTGTATTTTTTTTGCACTTCTGCTACAATGAGATAAATTGTCCTGATTCGCATAATTAGTGACTAAGACAAAAAAGGAGAAATAATAGGTCAAGAGAACGAACATAAGAATCAAGAAATGCAAAGAATCAGTTCACCCACACATATATATACATCCTGCTTTATAAATTGGAAGAGTGGCGAGGCATTGACTTATGCCACCACCAGCATCGTTCACGCAAAAAGTGCATTTAACAAACGAAAGCAGGACCGACACATCCTTTTCTTTGGGTTCCAAAAATTATGCTTTTTTAGACCAATTTCGAATACGTCTTTTGAAAGATCTATCTTTCTAATATGAACGTGTCAAACCACCTCTGACAAGGCCACAAGAATATTTTAAATAGAAGAGGTCAAGTAAACTAGAACACAGTGAGATGCTCGTTAATTTTTTATATTATTATTTCGGGTTCTGAAAGTTCAAACGAATAGTCAAAGTTCAATATTTCTATCAACGAATGAGCTAATTATCCGAAGACTAAATAAGAAAATCATGGATAAAGAATTAGTTATACTAGTGGCCTAAACCAAATCAACTTTATAGAAAACTTCGGGAGATAGAATTAAAAGTACTTTTAAATTTATTTAAATTAAAAGTTGATTCTTGACTCATTTGTGTCATTTCGGAGATAAGCT
>NC_036243.1:22568715-22570803 GCF_002742605.1 Olea europaea var. sylvestris | reverse complement strand
GGAGATAGAATTAAAAGTACTTTTAAATTTATTTAAATTAAAAGTTGATTCTTGACTCATTTGTGTCATTTCGGAGATAAGCTATAGACCGTAATCTAGGGCTAAAAGTACTTATAATTTTTTTAAATTAAAAGTTGATTATTCGACTCATTTATGTCTCACTCACGATGTATATCATAAGTATTCATAGATAAAAAAATTCTTTATACTAGTGGCCTAAACCAAATTAACTTTATAGGAAATTTCGACAGATAGAATTAAAAGTCCTTTTTAGTTTATTTAAATATAAAAGTTGATTCTTGACTCGATTGTGTCTTTTGGAGATGAGCTCTAGACCGTAATCTAGGGCTCTTAATTTATTTTATTTTTTTAAAATTAAAAGTTGATTATTTGACTCATTTATGTCTCACTCACGATGTATATCATAAGTGTTATTCGTATATCGTGCGTTTATACAGACTTTGTAAAGAATTTATAGCCATTGTGCATGGCCATGTCCTTTGAAGGGAAATGTCAACTGAAGTACTAGTTGTTGACCAGTGCTACCTAGAAGGATCGATTAATTGATGCTTTCGAGAACATTATTTCCTTTCGTTTTAAAAGGAAGTCAACGTGATCAGGTAATTACCTTTGGTCCATGCAATTCAAGAATATATTCTTCTATGGACACCAAGATAATGTAGCAGATTGAAGAGGCGGCAGTGCAGTGGCATGGCGAAAAAAGGGATGGGCTGTCATTACTATTAATTTACTTATATTTATTAATGCACTATTTTCTCTTTTTTCTATGCTATAAATAGAGGCTTCATTTTTAATTAGTAGGAGCAAGAGGGTTTGAAAGGGAGGTATTGCATGAGGATATGAGTATTGTTTGGTAGCCAAGGATGACTTGCCTGCTCCATAGCAAAGTGGTCTTAGTCGAATATATGTATAAATGGTGTCGATGGCCATTTACACGGCTTCAGGCAGTCTCCTTGGCTAGTTTGACACACTCGTCTCTTTCATGCCACCCCTTCTTTTCTACGCACGATTAATGCTATTGCACTAACAAGAATTTGTAACATGAGATAAGATCAATTAATACGAATAAAGCAGATGAAGAGAGGGCTTACATGATGATAAGAGTGTTGTTTGGTAGCCAAGGATGACTTGCCTGCTCTACTCAGAGGATCCATATTATGTGATCCTTTGCTTGGTTTCAGGCAGTCATCCTGGCTAATTTGACAGCCTTTTCTCTTCATGTGAGACCATCTCTTCTATTTCAAATCCATTGCACTCCATTCTGTAGAAACAGCTGATTTCTGTGCATCATTTAATCAGATAAGGTAAATGACTGACACATATATGCATGTGGATATATTATTGGTTGTATGTGCAACATTTGTATCACTTCTGAAACCATTGTTTAGTGAAAATTAAAATCAAGATTTTAATTCAAATTAAAGTCAATAATTAATTTTAACCATACATTTCATGGGGCTCACAATTTTTTAACTACACATTTCATCAATTTTTATCAAAATCTAATTTTAATTCCTACCAAATAGGACAAAAATATATCCATTTTAACAAATTATCAAAATTTGATTATATAAGATTTCATTAAAAGGCCTCATCCATGGTAGGTTTTGGTTAAAAGTCTCCACTTAATAGATTTTTATTAAATGATCTCCGGTCTACTTTATTATGCTTATGTTTGGTGTATATTAACACTAGATTGCTCGTAAATTTTGAACTTGATAAAATATGTAGTCTTTCTTACATGAGTTTAGTAACAATTTTCACACATGGATTGCTTAAACGATTTATTAGGAAAAGTTCACTATTTATAAATTATACCTACGTAAGCAAATTATTTGTGATTTGAGCTTTCAATACATTGTGTTATATTTAAAATTTCATGAAAAAAGAATTGTCTCTGAAAGAAAGAAAAAAAATCACTCTCATCACATGTTTTGCATAATTTGCATACTTTGTCCATGTACATAGTTTTTCACTAATTCCTATATGTATTATTCATGATTCTGTTATTTGTTTCCCTTTGTTATTCGTGACAAAAAGAGGTGAAACAGTATTTATTCAGGGACG
>NC_036243.1:22565544-22568655 GCF_002742605.1 Olea europaea var. sylvestris | reverse complement strand
TTTAATTGTTGCGGTAGGGATAGAAAAATATTTTCTATTGATCTGATTAGTAAGAGTTGATGTCTTGCCTTATTGATATTGTGTTAAGTGCTTTGCATAATATTGATATCATATTTTGTATTCCTAGTTCAACTACTGTGATATTATATCTCAAATTGTTATATTTAGATTCTAAGTTGTGATGCACATAATGTTACTTGTTTTAGTGTTACACGTTTTACTTGCACTATTCATATAACTTATACATGTTTTACTTGCACTATTCATATATGCTTAATTGCCAGCTTTCTCTTACTTTTACACATGATATTATTTTATTTTATGTGTTTTAGGAAACAAGTATGACTAGCTGTTGAGTTGAAATGTGGGAATTGAGTTTTTAGGTTGATAGATGTTAGGTTGTGTTGATTGTATTGTTGAAATAAATGATTGTCATGGAATGTCAAAGGATTAGTTTGTTTGATCTAAATTGTGTTGACTATTTCTATGTCCAAAATCATACTTTATTGAATTGTAATTCGAATCAAAGAGCCGGGGCTGGGTTATGTGTTGAAGAAGTCAAAAATGGAACAATGAGAAAAAAAAATAGCCGCAAAAATGCTACCTACCTGAACATGGGGACGCTCGAGCGCCATTTTAGAGACTCCACATAAATGACTGTCCGCTAGCCGTGAAGCTCGACGGTCGAGCGATGGATGTATCCAACCAAACCTCAGACGCGATTTTCAACATGTTTTACAACCCTAAACAACTTCAAACACTTTATTGTATATACTAGTCTTGTGCCATGCAATGCATGGTTTGAATTTTATAAAAGGAGATATTAGCATATTAAATAAGGAAACAAAGGGAGACTGCAAACAATAAAAAATTGATTCGATTAATTAAACGATTTAATTATATTAATTAGATATTCAACAATAAAGAAAATGATTCGATTAATTAAACGACTTACTTATATTGAATATAGTATTATCAAATACGTCATTTATAAGTAAAATAAGCACTTAGACTAAAATAATAATGTTTGAAAAAATACATTTGAATTATAGCAACAAGAAATTGAGCCAACAAATTTTTCATCTTAATTATTTTAACATCTAAAAAAAATTTATATATAAAAAAAATTCAATAATTTTTAGAAATTTTTTTTCTTATTGTTACTTTTTCTTCTTGATAAATTAATTTTTAAAATAATCTAATACAATTTTTTGCATAAAAGAATGATTATTAAAAAATTTTACGTTAAAACCAAAAAAAAAAAACAAATTTGACGTCAAACAAAAAAGAATTAAAAAGGAAAAAAGAAATAATTTTTTAAAAAAATGCATTTTTAACACATATGTTTAATGTCCGTTTAACTATTTTCGATATTTATTTAGATCATTCGATATCTCTACGATATAGTTCTCAAAATGAGTTTCGAGAAAATGTAAAATATTTATCGATTCGACTATCGCACAATCGTCGATGAATTTTTAAAGTTAGCTTGTTATCGAAAATTTCGAAATATAGTTTGAAAATGCCTACGTTGACGTCCGATAACATTTGCTATGATTGACCGTTTCACGCACCGTTAACGACGTGCAATACTTTGTCGCGAGTACTTCAAAACGATATTAAGAATATAATATTTCGACTTCATTTGATATCCCGTAATGAGCCTGAAAATAAACACAAAAGCATAAGTAAAATAAAATAAAATAAAATAAAATTCGAGAGAATGTAAAATATTTATCGATTCGACTATCGTATAATCGTCGAAGAATTTTTAAAGTTAACTTGTTATCGAAAATTTCGAAATAGTAATAAAATAATTGATTTTTTTTAAGGAAAACGAATTATTCGTATTTTTTAACACATACGTTTAATATCCGTTTAACTACTTTTGATATCTATTTAAATCATTCGATGTCTCTACGATATAGTTCTCAAAATGAGTTTCGAGAAAATGTAAAATATTTATCGATTCGATTATCGCACAGTCGTCGATAAATTTTTAAAGTTAGCTCATTATCGAAAATTTCGAAATATAGTTTGAACATACCTACTTTGATGTCCGATAACATTTGCTATGATTGACCGTTTCACGCACCGTGAACGACGTGCAATACTATGTCGCGAATACTTCAAAACGATATTAAGAATATAATATTTCGACTTTATTTGATATTCCGTAATGAGCCTGAAAATGAACACAAAAATATAAGTAAAAAAAAATTAAAAATTTGAATTCAGGCACTCCGCACAGCGCGGAGTGCTTGGAAAATTTTATTTTATTTTATTTTATTATTTTTTTTAGGACTTTTTTTTGGATAATTTGACCATAACTTTGGATACGGTTATCAGAATCCTGCCCATGACCCCAATTTGAAATGCTCTTTTCGACGCTCACGTCGTGGCCACCCAGCTATGCTAGGTGGACATCATTTTCGAGGTCAAAATTCGATGTTTTCCCTTCCAAATCTCCTATAGTTATTTTCTTCATTTACGCGTTTGATGTACGTTTAACTATAGTCGATATTCATTTAAATAATTCGATACGTCTATAATATAATTCTCGAAATGAGTTTGATAGAATATAGAAAATATATTTTTTATAGATGTTGCGTAAAATTATTTTTTTTTGTTTTTGGCATAAAAATTCCTAATAAAATTATTATCGCCCTACTTTTCTTAATTCCTTTACGTAAAATGTATAAAAAAAATATATTTTCTTTATTACATCGAAACTCATTTCGAGCACTATATCATAGACACGTCAAATGATTTAAATGAATATCGACAATAGTTAAACAAACATCAAACGCCTAAATGAAGAGGAAGGGAAAATAGCGAATTTTGACCTCGAAAACGATGTCCACCCAGCCTAGCGAGGTGGCCACGACGTGCGCGTCGAAAAGACCTTTCTAAATTGGGGTCATTGGCATGATTCTGACAACCATAGCCAAAGTTATGGACGAATTACCAAAACAATCCGTAAAAAAAAAAAAAAAAAAAAATTTAGTGAAGCACTCCGCGCAGCGCGGAGTGTCTAATTTTACTCTTCTTCTTCTGTGTTTTTTTTCTTACGGACTTATTTTTTTTCTAAATTTATTATTATTATTTTTT
>NC_036243.1:22559080-22564129 GCF_002742605.1 Olea europaea var. sylvestris | reverse complement strand
ATATATACATATATATATATATATATATATATATAGAGAGAGAGAGAGAGAGAGAGAGAGAGAGAGAGATGACGGGACTTATAGCTGAGAGATGAGAGTGATGAAATCAGAAAGTGGATTCCACATAAAATCGAGAAACTTAAGTATTTTGCTTCCTGTGTTTCAAGGACAAAAACCATTATCAAGCATTTCAATTTAAATGTATTTAACTAGTAAAGTTCAGTGGCTATAAAGAGAAGAGAAACACCTTCTTTTGTTCCAATTTGTTGGGGCCAAATATGGAGAAGGCGAAAAGGCCAGCGGCGAGGCTCGTCGGTAGCAGCAACAATCACAGGACAAGGGGCAAAAGGGCGGCGCATGAGGGAGAACCATGCATAATGAATTGATTTGTAAATTGAGCCCCGTTTGGTCCCCCTTTAATTCTGATCGATCTAAATTAAATTTTTCTCTTTCCTATTTTCAATTACATAATCTTCAATAAAATAGTATTACACGCAAATCGAAAAATTTTCATTCTTTACGACCGCTCATTTTTCAAAACACCATTCCTTCCATTATAATTCAAATTAATGGGGCTGAAATGATCCATTAATTAGTATTTGGTGGCCATTAGGTTAAATGGTAATGGATTTGAATAATTTGATAATTGGGCCTGATTTTATCTTGAAAACAAGAGGCCCAAAATTAAAACAAAAAAATAATACAAAAAAGGTCCAAAGTCCAAAAGGCAAATCTGTTTCATCTTCTTCCTGCCACTTCTTCGACTTGACAGTCATCGTAAACTAGGGTTGGACAAAACTCCCGAATCGAATCAAATTGAGTGGTTCTTCTTAAGTTAAATACTCGAATGGACATTTGAATCGAGAATTGATGAATTTGGTTGGGTTCTAATTCTAGATTAAGAATCAAAGAATTGAATAAGAATCAAATCTTCCTAATTTTTTTAATTTATTTATTTTAAATAAGCGAAATAATTTTATCTTTTCTAAATAAACTTGCTAACTAATTAATTTAACTCCAGCCCAAAAATATGATTTTCCTATTTCTATTTTCAGTTCAAAGCCAACTTAATCAAATTGATCTAAATTTTATCCAAATCTGTTATTCTACCGTAGTGTTGTTTCTACTATTCTGAAGAAATCGAATTAAAGTTCGACAATGCTATCTTCCTCTTCCTGTGATTTTAACAATTAAATTTATGAACAACTGAACAAATAGGGACGTAAAAAACACATAAAATTAGACTACATTATTTTCTAATAGTTTAGATTGAACATATCATTAGTTCAAGTAACTTTGTAAATATTAAAAATTTTAATTATAACACGGAACTTGGAAATCGTACCAAGCCGAACTGATCTGAATCGAATGGAACTAACCCAAGTGGTTCTATAATTAAATTTGGATCCAATGGTTCCACTTACTAAATATCTGAAAACTTTAGAACAAAATCGAATCAGATCATGTCCAGCCCTACTGTAAAGTTCCGTATAGCGTCGACGACGATTGTAAACTCCGACGGAGCTAGCACGCATGGTCGTGTCCCCTCGCCAATTACTGGCTCCACCACTACTTGCAAAACTCGAACCAAATAGAACAAAAAACCAGTAATAGATTCAAGTCCCTTGTTTACTTACTCATGATTATAATACTTGTCCCTCACCTAATGAATGAATAAAGGAACCAAATTTGCTTACAGGTACAATGGAATGATAATAAATGTTTGTTATTTTCTGTGTCGACAAACTTAAAACGAAAAATGTATTTGAATATATATGAGAGTTTTTGTAATTCAATTTTGAGGATTTTGGACACAAAGCAAGTTTGAAGGGAAAATATGAACGTAAAATTTTAAACTAGAAAAAAATAATGATGGAAGAAAATGTAGAAGTTTTCTTGAAACCAATCAAAGAATCATGAATCTATTTATAGATTGTTAATACGTCTTTTACCAATAGTTAAAACACTTCACAAGGGTCTTTACCCTTTGAATTTCAAATTATGTAAAACAAAATGCATCAAAAAGTTGGTGACCTCGGAATGACCAGCACGAGTCTCCTGTTGGTCACGACCTCGAAATGCAACTTTCGACCTCAAGTTGGTTGCCCAATCACTTTGATCCTGCCTTTTTCTATTCTCATTCGAATCCTGATGTTTCATGATCCATTCAATATTCTTTGATTAGACCCTTGTTCGAGCCCCATTTTTTGGTAAAAAAAAATTGCATTTTTAAACAATATTTTGACATCATTTCACTCACATATTTTTTAATAAAATAATATTACACTTAAATTCAAAAATTTTCCTTACTTTTTAACCACATATTTTTCATCAATATATTATTTAAAAATACATTCCCCCCCCCCCCCCCAAAAAACCACCACCACCACCACCACCACCAAAAGAGGGACACCACATCATGGCCACATATTTTATTGATACCCAATGAATCTTAGGACGATGTTTAATGGTTAATTTCATAGGTTTTGGCCAAGGATTGAAATAACACCACAAGTTGTAAAAAGTTTCCAGGAAATCATTGAATTAGTGATTCATTGGAAAACTTCTTACAAAGTTTAGTGATGAATGTGATGATTTTTTAAGTTCTATAAACCTGTGAAAACATTTTACAAAACTCAGTGACTCGGTGAAAGCTTCTTTTAAAGTTCAATGATGACTTTGATGATTTTTTAAGTCATTGACTCTGTGAAAACTTTTTTGTAAAGGTCAGTGGCCATTTGAATTTTTAACTCAATATGGTCACATATGTCACTTCTGAACATTTGCATCCTTACAACATCTAAAAATTCCTTACATACCCTACATTGATTAGTGATTTGACATGTTGAAAAAAGTATACCAAAATTTGAAAAATCACCCCATCCTTACAGCCCTCCCCCCACGCACCCAGCTCCACTCCCCCTCAAGTATAATAACTATCCTCCAAAACCGCATCTGTTTCTTTCTCCCTTCTCTTTCTTCCGTATTATCAAAAAGACATAAAAAAAAAAAAAAGGGCAAGAAATTAGTACCACAAGCACCTTCAACAAGAAATTTCGTCATATTTCTCGTTATTTTGGAACATAAGGTATATTTATCTCCCATTATACAAGGAACTAAAGTTTTGTTCGATAATTTTTTTATATTAAAATGTTGGATGTTTGCCCAAAAATTTATGGTTTTTTTAGCAAGCTATATTTTTTCTCTAAGAAGTGGTATGTTTGCTTGGACGTTAGAGTATACATTTGATTGTGGTTTATGTTGACACATAAAAATTTAGCCCAAATCGAACGGCCCAAGGAGTGAAGCACAATTGAAGGATCCCCAAATCAGATAGCCCAAAGAACGAAGCCCAATCAAACAAATCAAGATGAAAGCCCAAATAGGGAAGCCCAAGAACGCGGTAACGTCATCGCCCAAGTTTGCAAGTCGCCCAGAACTTGAGCGAATGGAGTGTCATACAGTCGCCCAGAGCTGTTAATCTATTCTCGCCCAAACCTTCAAGTCGCCCAAGGTCTTAACAAACATAAAGCGTTGTGGTTATCAAGAAGTGCAGTTATCAAAGCAGCCCTATCACGTTCCATGATTCAAGGAATTCAATTGAAAGCGGTTGAACGATGAAGAGTAATGACAGCAGTTAAAAAAGGCAGTTTTCATGACAAGTTGGCCATTACGAGGAAAGTGGGCAGTTATAGGACGATTAAGCAGTTTTTAGGCGGTTGATCACAAAGAGATCGTCCATGAAGTATAAAAGGGAGAAAAGACATAAAGTAAAGGACCGAATCAAAAACTTTCGAAAAGAGAACATGTAATTTTAATTTCCTTAATTTTAAACTTAAACACTTTTTTCAGTAACTCGTGTGCTTGCGCCCCCAGGAGGCACTTTGTTTTTAATTTCCAATTGTAAAATTATCGCCAATAAAAGAACACCCATTTTTGGGACTTTGTCTCAAGAGATTTATCCCTTACACAATCGTCTGATCCCTTTTTAATTATTAGCGACTAATTCGCGCGAAACAATTTGGCACGCCCAGTGGGACAGTGGTGTTTGGTGTTGAAAGTACAAAAGGTGAAACAATATGCCTCAAAGATCCGATAAGGAAGCAGCAAGTCAGGGAGGAATCCAGTCTGTGATTGAGCGATATGAGGAGCAACATGCCTCTCCACGAACAGATGGACAGAATCAGAGCAGTAACAGTCGTTACGAACCAATGATGGATTTGAGTCCTCGAACCATGTGTGCATTACTTGGAGAACTCACACGAGACGTTGTTGAACAGGTAAATCTTCGAAATATTCATAATATGGAAAGATTTACCCAAAATGAGAATGCACACTATGACAACATGGCCAAACAACTAAACACTTTAAACGAAACAATGAATAAGTTAGTAGGCCAAATATGTCAACCGGTTATACCTCTTGCAAATCACTTTCAAACTAGGACAATTGTGGGACATAATCCCTCAGTCCTAAATCTGAATCAAGGGGTAGAACCACTTTCTGGTCCCTCTACTTCAAACCAAGGGGGTACTGCAGTGCCAAATCAGAACAATGGTAGTGGTACGCCTAACTTGGGGGGTAATCCAAACATAAAAGATAATGTCCTAAACAATGGACAACACACCCCACGTGTTAATGAGGGAATAGATGTTCAGGCTAATGGTAATGGCCCTAATTATGGTAATTTTGTTGCCAATCAAGGACCAAACATCAGGCCTCATGCAAATCAACCGGTTAACCAACCTGTAGGAATTCCATATTTCATATGACCCCAACGTCATGTTGAGGAATCAGATTACGGAAATCGTACAGGATCAGATGGCTTTTGGGGTGCGTCCCGTCATTAGGCCGACATACACAAAGCCATATCCTGATTGGGTAGACTAAGCATATCCATGGATTAGAGGGTACAAAGTGCCGAAATTCTCACTGTTTACCGGTTTAGGAGAGGTGTCTACTCTAGAACACATAGAGCGATTCACATTGCAAAGTGGTGATGTAACCGATTATCATAAAATGAGGCTTTTCCCTAATTCGTTAACAGGA
>NC_036243.1:22555881-22558488 GCF_002742605.1 Olea europaea var. sylvestris | reverse complement strand
TGAGCGATAAGCATAAATTGCCAAACCCTGAACAAATTAAGGATAAAAAATATTGTAAGTGGCATAATGCATGGTGTCATTTGACTAACAATTGCTTGGTTTTTCGCCATGTATTGCAGGATGCCATTGAATCAGGATGAATTACGTTCGACGATAAGAAAAAGATGGCAGTGGATGAAAATCCTTTTCCACAGCCACTTGGAGTGAACATGGTGACATCTAGATTCAAAAACAAGTTGCCAAAATTCAAGTTGGCCGTAGATGATGGAGAAGAGGACCCTAAACCACATCCCAGTGTCTTTGAACGAATCAAGGGGAAAGAACCAAAAAAGGACGAAGACGTCCTGTGTGCGAGATGTGAAAGAGAAATGAATGGCAATACGAAGAAACCAGAGATGTGGCAGCATCCCCATCGCCCTACCTTCTTCCCAAACACTCAGCCTGGTAGAGGGTGAGGTACATCATTCTATTGAGGACAGCCTTTTGAGAGGCAATTCAGGCCAGCAGATAATGGAAGAACATTCAGGCCGCAACCTCGCCGGCCAAATGTATGGCATTCATTCCAGTATAATGCAGGAAGGGCAATACCCTTCGATGAGATGACTAGAACCCAACAAAGACGTTTCCAACGAAACTATGGACGAATGATGAGGCAGCAACAGGGAGTGCCACATCCTAAAGCGCCTAAACTACTCAAGGTAGCCAATCAAAATGCCCTCAAAGATAATGAAGAGACCGGTACAGATGAATCAATGAAGGAATTTCCAGAAACTTCTTCTAGGAGATCAAAGTTTGAGCGAGACAGAAAGGATGGAGAAGATCCAGATCAGCCCCTTACTATCCAATTCAGTACGTTGCCTCCTGTCGTGGCCAATAATTACTTATTGGCCAGTGAATTCAAAAATAAAGAAAAAGAAGAAGAGAGGGAGGACAACGAAGGAGAAACTTGCGTGCTGGTATGTGAAGAAGGCCAGACTTCTAGAGAGGCCTACAACGATGAAGAGGACGATGGGATGACAGACACTGAAGAAGAAATCGACCTAGAAGCAGAAGGAAGAAAGAGAGGAGTATCGCGCAATACTCTGTTGAAGCAACTACATCGAGAGGGAGTTCGCGAAGTAGACTTGTTGGGGGAACCATCTGGGCGTCCTTTCGATTTCTATGTACTGTACGGAACACCCAAAAGGAAGAAGAGAGTGCCTCGCTCTGAAAAGTATGGGTCACCTCCAAGAATAATGCTCCCTCCCACAGGTTGGATAACTGATGAGGAAGCATCAGAAAAAAGTAGGAAGGAAGTTCAGGAGACAGAGGATCAGCGCGATAAACTACACGTCGACTTATCACAGGGGGATAATTCAACAGAAAACAAGCAAGAAGTAGAAATAGAGGCTGCCGAAAATGTTATTTTTAAACGGCCAGCCATGAAATTGACTAAACACTTGAGGTCATTATACGTTAAAACTCTAGTTAACGGTGTCCCAGTGGAAAAAGTGCTTGTCGACAATGGAGCAGCTATAAACACCATTCCATCTAGAATGATGAGGAAGTTCACAAAGACAGAGGGTGACATGATTCCTACAGAAGTCATCCTCACGAGCTTCAATGGAGGAGCAACTTCAGCTAAGGGAGTTATGCCCTTGGACATAATTATAGGGACGACTACTAGGACCACTATCTTCTTTGTAATAGATGGTCCTACTAGTTACAATGTGCTACTAGAAAGAGATTGGATACACGGAAGTCACTGTATACCCTCATCGCTCCATCAATGCCTGATCTTTTGGAATAACAAAGGTGAAGCAGAGGTGGTACAGGCCGATCATAGGCCTTTTGTCGCAGAAGCAAACTCGGTGGAAAAGTTCGTGTACGAAGGAAACTATGGACCTGTCAGGGTAGTACAAGATGGGGAAGAAACTCAAGTTGTCGTGCAAAGCAAAGAACCATTCTCAGTGGACGCACTCACTGAAATGTTCAAACAGATGAGGCCAAATATAGTGGCCCTAGAAGAGCCAGTAATTGGCAAAAGAATAATTAAGGAGTCTTGAATGGATTTTAAGTTACAAAAGCAAATGGCCGACATTCAGGCCTTCAAAGTCAGACTAATGGCTTTCAATAAGGAATGCAATAACAAGGCGAAGGAAGAGACAACCCTAAAAGCGTTGAAGGACAAGTTGGCAGTATTTGAGTTAGAACAAAGCATTGGCCGAGAAGTCAACAAGGTGGACTGTTTAGAAGAAGAAGTACTTACAAGGGAACTGGACGACGAAGTAATGCGGATCGTCAAACCTGGATACGCTCAAGCACAAGACCCTCTGATCAAAGTAAACATTGGCAATGAAGGAGAAGATCGTCCAACATTCATTAGCCAGATACTCGATCAAGAGGTTAGTAATAAATTAGTCGCTTTGCTAAAAGAGTACAAAGATTGTTTTGCTTGGTAATATGAACAAATGCCTGGTTTAGATAGAGACTTGGTGGAACATAGGTTACCAACTAAGGCTAACTTTAAACCTCACAGGTAGCTTCCTAGACGTTTTGCTCCCAATGTACTCCCTGAAATCAAGAAAGAGATAGAGCGATTATTGAAAGCAGGTTTTATAAGAACAG
>NC_036243.1:22549469-22552731 GCF_002742605.1 Olea europaea var. sylvestris | reverse complement strand
CTGAGAAGCACTCTCAGCAAGCAAACTGAGAAGCACTCTCAGCAAGCAATGTGGCCCACAAGCATCCCAAAAATTGCCTTCTATCATCGACCCCTTGTAAAGGAAAAGAGACGATGGGAAGAACTTTGATGGTAAAAACTTTGCTGCTGGCCAGAAAATATTTCCTATACCTCCCACACCAAAGGTGACAACAGGGCAAATAGTAAAATGGGCGGGCTAAACAGTCCATTTTCGGATTGGATTGATTGTCAGAATGCCAAGCAATGGCAGCAAATTGGTTTCGAAGAAGAAAATGAAGATGAAGATGGAAGATGGAAAATGCGAAGCATTTATAGGAAGGTGGAGATGAAGAGACAGAATATGAGCAGCCGCATTCTGCCTAGTAAATGGAATTAAATAGCCCAAAGTCTTGGGAAAAGTGGTGGAAATATCAAAAGAAAATGGGCAAGATTTTTAGCACAAAGCAGTTAAATGCTTGAAGAATTGACGACTAAAAAACAAACGTCAAATAAATGCACAAGACGTTAATATATATGTTCATTAATGATGAACAGAGTTACAAAGAGAAAATCAGATTACAAAAGAAAAGGCATCATGTGTCTTAATTACAGTCCACCCCACACTGAACGAATTCGTTCCCTAAGTTTTTCCCAATCCTCGTTCTGCCAAGAGGAAGTGATGTTCAATTCGGCCACGACATCATCATCAACTTCCAACTTCTCGTACTGCTCAACCAAGGACTTAGTTCGCTCAATTCCTTGGGAGGTGTTGCGCTTTTTAGCAGCCATTCTCGCCTTGTAGTCGCCCATTTTGGCTTGAAGTTCCTTTATCTGAGCAGCCAAATTAACCATCAAAGAGTCTTCAACCATGACTTCGGAAGAGATTTCTTTCAACTCATCCTCAACCTTGTTGATCTCCATACGCAAAGACTCTTTTTCAGAAAAGTTTCAAGTATGGAAAAGTATGCTTGTGAGTAAGCCAATTTAATTACCTTCCTCCTGACGATAAGAGGGGCATCATCATCATCAACATCATCCTCCAGAATGGGAGATGCTGAGATTGGCCGTTTGCGGCTTGGGGCACTCTTGGCCGTAGTAGGCTTGGCAGGGAGAGAATAAGATGGACGAACAGACTGTTTAGCACAATGAGGAGGAGAAGGACTTCGGACGGACAAAGGAGTGACTAAAATAGGAGGAGGGGAAGAAATGCTCAGCTGGTCTAGTGAATGAAAGGCACGATTGGCATTAGTCGCAAATAATCTGTGCTTTACTGACGGCCAGAGCTGCTAAAAAAGAGGATGAATGGCGTGGCTAGAATTGAAGGGGGCTAATGAGAAATAGCTGGTTAAAAGAAGATTGCGAGCATTTATAGCCTCTGTCTCCGCCTTATTAATAGTATGAAAACGGTCAATTAAGTTCCTTGAATAGAAAGGAGGAATAGGCCAAGTTTGGCCGAAACCAAGCTGGCGAACAAAAAATTGGGGAGCATAAATTTCTACCCCTGCCTTAGCATTGGTCCCAATCAAAATATCATGAAATAGCTCCCTCCCGGTTAAAAACTGGATCCAAATGAGTAGGGAGGTGCTTGCGCTGTCTATAGTGGAGGGGGGATGTACATAATTTGGAGTCAAAAAAGGAGGAAAATGAAAAAAGGAAGAGATTGAATCCAAAGAATAAAAGAATGAAAAAATGTCCCTTCTGGACATATTAACAGGGGCCAAGGACTCCATGGCTAGCCCATAACAATTAGCAGAAGAGCGAAAAATTGATGGAGCACCAAGCAATGGAAAATAGGATCTCAACCACAGTTGAGTGAACCAAAGAGGTCCACTACCAGTGGGAGATGCACCATTCTTCAATTGGATTTGAAGAGAGGCCATGCCTCTATAAAG
The DNA here is from genome assembly GCF_002742605.1 of Olea europaea var. sylvestris. NCBI lineage: Eukaryota > Viridiplantae > Streptophyta > Magnoliopsida > Lamiales > Oleaceae > Olea > Olea europaea. Next base: position 22,550,840 of record NC_036243.1, on the reverse strand, counting down.
GGCAGCCAAAAAGAAAAAACATAAATTCAAAGGCCTGCCACGCGCCAATTCATGCGCTATGGGTAAATAGCTTAAGGAGGGCTTTATGCTTGGCACACACAAAACATATTTACAAAGCCAAACTAGAAGAAAAGACACTCGCTCAGTATGGGAAGGCTCAGCATTTGAATGATTGTGAAGGGTTTGCAGGCTTGAATAAGACTCGGTGTAGTTTTTACCTAATTTTGGGGCGCCACCAGAAACCAAGATACCAGAAAAAATGGTATCGCCCAAAGGTGGTAGATTCACTAAGGCCCCAATATCCCTTAAAGTAATAGACATGGGGTCAAGAGGGAAAATAAAGGCATTATACTCAGAAGATCAAAAACTCAAAGCAATCGAAAAAAGTGCTGAATCAAAAGTAGGGGGGCAAATAGAGATTTCTAACAAATCAGAAATCTTAGTATTATCAAAAAGTGCCTTAGTAGGACCATGGTCCACAAGGCGAGCATGCCACCTACGGAAAGCTACATCAGATTTAAGCCAAGTGAGAATACCTCTTTCGCGAAGTGGCCCCAGGGGCAGAGAATTTAGAAATGGAGGGCCTTGAGTGCAAGGAAACAGCTGACCCACCACTGCCTGTTCAACTGCCTCTGCATTGTTGAAGAAAGGACCCAAGTAGAACTCATTACGTTCGACATCGACGGGCGCGAGAAAACTCGGAGTTATGTATGGGCGACTCAGAAGTTTCTGAAAGTCATCAAAACTAAAGGAGTCGCCAGCTTGAGATTGTGAAGTAGCCATTTGAGAAGGAACGAAGTTTTTCAGGGTTACGTAGCAGGGAAGCAAAAGATGAACAGTAAATCATGAGAGAGACGCAAAAAATTTGAGGCGTGATTTAATGGTGCAGTGAAATGGCGTGTTTGGGGGTTATAAGGGTTTGCAAAACGACGCGCCTTTTCAAGTTATAGAAGAAAACAATGATTGAAATTCTTGAAAATTTCGAATGTTGCTGGAAACACAAAGTGAATATGGCAAAATTTAATAATTATTATTAATTCTGCCATATTGGGGGGTAATTGTTGACACATAAAAATTCAGCCCAAATCGAACGGCCCAAGGAGTGAAGCCCAATTGGAGGATCCCCAAATCAGATAGCCCAAAGAACGAAGCCCAATCAAGGAATTCAATTGAAAGCGGTTGAACGACGAAGAGTAATGACAGCAGTTAAAAAAGACAGTTTTCATTACAAGTTGGCCATTACGAGGAAAGTGGGCAGTTATAGGACGATCAAGCAGTTTTTAGGCGTTTGATCACAAAGAGATCGTCCATGAAGTATAAAAGGGAGAAAAGACATAGAGCAAAGGACCGAATCAAAAACTCTCGAATAGA
>NC_036243.1:22496278-22546808 GCF_002742605.1 Olea europaea var. sylvestris | reverse complement strand
ATCGCTAAGTAACCCCGAGAGAAAGAGAGAGCAAAGGAAGCAAAGAGAAATAAGAAAACAAGAAACTAGAATTGCAGTTTGAGCAGGTTAGTTCAACTCACGGTTTTGAAGTCTTTCCTTAGTTCTTTTTGGTGTTTTATAACCTATTCTAACTCTGAACTTACTCGAAATTAGATGGGAGGTTTTGATGATTTTATGATGGAAAAATAGGGGCAATTAATTACAAGAATTTGAAAGAAAACAACCTGGACAAAGGTATGTTTTTGGTTTTGAATGGTTTCAAACTTGATTTTGGATGATACTTAAAGTATAACTTATATCTATCAATATTCTAAATTTTATATGCAAGCATGGAGTATTGAAGTGATTTTTAATGGCTTAGAATTCTGTTGGTGGCATACTAATACAATGGAAAATCGAAAATTGTCGCAAGGAAAACAAAACTGCCTGATTTGATGTGGTGAAAAGGGGATGGTTTTTTAGGCTGAAAACACTTCACTTGTCACGACTTTAGATCATGATTACCTTTATATACATGTTATAGAAGTGTGGTAAAAATTTGGGAGTGGTCCGATATAGATAAGGGGGTGAGAAAGGATTGGAAAAATAAAAAGACAGGAATGGAATCTGAAAACAGGTTCTGTCCATTTGTGTGTTTATTGGTGATTTCAACATTTACATTTAATTAATTCTGTCCATTTGTGTGTTTAATGTGATTTCAACATTTACATGTTAATTAATTATCTCTTGGGCCTAGAAAATAGATTCTAAGAGTGTTAGGTTGTTGACAACAATTGGATGACGTTGATGTTCATAATTAGACTTGAGAAATAGCGAGATTTATTGGATGAGGTTGTAATGCCGTTAGTAACTTGAAATGATGAATTCGTTTAAATTATTTTGACGTGAATGGACGTATCTTGGGATTGTGTGTGTTAAGGCTATTAAATTTAGGATTATCTTTAATATTAGATGGTAATATAGGTGATTTTTCGACGTGAGTGACAAAAGGAAAGTGATCTAATCTCCGTAGGATCTTACACACACAAGGGCAAAAGAAATTAAAATTTCATTTGCAACTACGATGCAAGAACCTAGTATCTGTGATAGAGTAATGTTGGAATATTTACATGACTTTAGTAAGAGGCTCGTTTACATCATATGATGGTTATGATTATTGAGTATGCGGTTTCGGAACCCATTGACATTGATTAATTAAGCATGTCATTCATAAGTATTTTCATCCCCATGCACGACATATGATCATGGTTGAAAATTCAGCATGCGAAACATGGTTTCAAATTGAGTTTTCCATATAAATATTTTATTATCCACTACTAGGCCACTGAGGCATGCTCATGTGATATGTTTTGGCATTGCGGATGATACTTCCTGGGCGTTGCAAAGGTAGACAGTGAATGGGCCTTTGGTAATCATGGTAGGGTGGACTACTAGACTGTGCCCTTTGATACTATGATTACAGGCCCAGCTGGGGGGGAGACTTTTTGGATGATTTTAGAGGTAGTTAGGAGATAGGCCTCTAGTGGTCACGAGAGGATGGTCCACTTGCCGGTGTCGTTATTGGCCATTTGATTATTCATATTGATATTACGCAGAACTCTATCCGATGCATAGTAGGTGGGTCAAGAGCCCAATGAATTGAAAAATTTCAAATGAAGTTATTCTGAGTTAACTTTGATGAATACTTGAATATGACACATCTTTATCAAAATGTTTAAAATGAATGACATGGTGTCATATAGCGTTGGAACTCATACTCATGACATGCATGATTTTGCTTACTAAGCATTAGATGAATATGGAACTATATAGATCATGGTTAGCTGTGGAACTCTTATGGGATTTCAGAGTTCGATGTACATAGATGATGACCTGTAAGGTTATTTTGTGGGCTGTTGTTTTGAGCTTATATTCTATTATGTTATATTTTGGGAATCTAGTATTGTAAAACTTTTGAAATGCCCTATAGATATGTTTATAACCTTAGAACATATGTGTTGAATTATGGTTAAATGATCTTTGGTTTCGATATACCATATGATCGTCATAGGTGATTAAGAGTTAAAAAACACGGACATAATAGGACGCTTATTTCATTTTATCATGTGGAAAAAAATGTACATATGAAATTCTATATCTAGGTTTAGTCATCAATTTCATTCATACACAAGTTAATGTATTGTTATGTATGATTATCTATGTGAATGGGGGTGTGACGCCTAAACATAAGTAAATTGAAATGGTAAGCATTTTACCAAAATTTAATGTATTGGGGTTTAAATGCATGCATGATAAACCTTTGAATAACTTCTATCTTACTGTTTAATTTCATAAATGGTTATTGAACTTTACCAAAGGTTCCCATCGAGTCACTGAATTTCAACACTTTCCCAGGTTGTCACTGAATTTTGCAAATCAAGGCCCCATCTATCAATGGGTAAACGTCGGTTACATAATTTGATGGTTTTGATGACGTGTGTAACGTAACATTTTGAAAACCATCAAATTTTGCTATTGGCATGACCATTTAGGGAATTAACCCCTATTGTGTATGTCTTGAATTTTGGTGTTTGAAGGTTTAAATTATTTGAAACACATACTAAATGGAGACACTATTATATCAGCTAACTCTTCTTTTAATTTGATTGGAAATATTATATTTTTTTGGTAAGAAAATGGTTGCTCTATATTTTAATATTTTTATATTATTGTAAATTAATATTCCAAACATTGCTATAGAAGTTGATGAACAATGTTTTTTTTTAAGTGTCAATGTCTCGAAGGTCAAATTAATGGTAAAATATACTTCGAAATATGACTCAAATTAAATTCCGAAGAGAAACATCCTTTTTTTTTAGGTTGAACTAGCAATTTTATAGTCCAATTTAACAGATTTAGATTTACAACCTTCAGCCATAACTATTTTTTTATGAATTCTGAACTTTTCTATAATTGACTTGACTAATTTAACCAATCAGAAATCTTGTCATGTTAATACGATGAGAGAGTGGGTAATAAGATTAACTCACTCAATGTGAACTTTACCAAAAATTTCTGCCGGGTGATTGAACTTCAAAAATTCTCTAGTTAGTCACTAAACTTTGCAAATCAGGACCATCAATCACTGAGTAAATGCTGGTTGCAAAATTTGACAATTTTCAAAACGTTTCGTTACCTAGGCAATTTTCAAAATCGTCAAATTTTGCAACTGACATTTACTCAATGATGGATGGGGTCCCGATTTGTAAAGTTCAATGACCACCTAGGCAAGTTTTGAAGTTTAGTGACTCAATGTGAACCTTCGATGAAGTTCAGTTACCATATAGGGAATTAACCCTCTATCTGATAGTTTTTAAACTATAAAATGTCTAGTGAGACAATTATATGAAATGTCGAAATTGACATTCGAATGTCTATTTGACAGGTCACAATTGTCAAAATCGAATCTAAGGTATATGATGTGTAAACATTTTTTTTTTTTTGAAACATTAAGTATGTTAATCAATATTCAACTACCATATGAACAACTCTTGATTCAACTTAAAAGATAAGCTCATTTTGATTTCAACTTTGATATTTCAGTTCTTGTAGGAGAAATTCAGTTAGGTTTTTGAGAAAAAAACTTCACTTCATGTCAAAAAAAAAAGTTAAAAATTAAAAATTGATTATTTTTTTAATTTACATATTATCAATTGTATAATAACTTTATTTAATGGTTAGCTTCTCCAATAAGTCACATATCAAGTCTAGGCATTAGGACCTATTCGGAAGTGATTATAAGAATAGATTTCTTGACCGTTAGGGAGAAAAATAGATCTCACCTATGAGTGAAAAAATAAAAAAGACAACGAGAATAGTGAAATAACGGTCAAAAATTGATTTTTTGGGATAAAAAATTACTATCAAACGGGGGATAAATATGCATTAAACGTGTTTAAAAAGTAATGAAAATGATAAATTGGACTTTTTGCACTCAAAAAATGAGATTTTGCAAGATTTTGAAAAGGTGACAATTATATATATATATATATATATATATATATTTTTTTTCCTATTAGTGACATCTGTGCAAACGCCCCTTGTTATATTCTTTATATTTCAACATAAAGTTTAAACAAAAAGATGTCAATGAATTATATCATTTTATCTTGGAATGTTATTGTTTCTACGAAACACCATTATTATTTTGATATGCTTAAATTTTCTATTAGTGTCACATTTTCGTTATGCTCTTCTATCTTGTTTTATCATTTTATTAATTATGGAAAGTTTGTGTTTCTATAATTGATTTTTATGTGTTGCCTATGTTTAATGTCTTGTTGATGTCTATTAGGTCCAAATTGTATTGGCTATTTTCGTGTCCAAAATCATGATTTATTGAGTTGTAATTTGAGTCAATGAGTCGGGGTTGGGTTATATGTTAAAGAAGTCGAAGATGGAATAAGAAGAAGAAATAGCCACAAAAACGTTCATTGTCTACACATGGAATGCTCAAACATCTTTTTCAGAAATTTTATCGCTCGCTAAATGAGCGTCCAGCACTAGAGTGGTATATGACCACTAGAGATGGGAATGGGGGGTGGGCCCCATCTCATCAAAATCCATCTTAGACAAGGCTGGGTGGGGCAACATTTTGCCCCTTTAATTTTTAACTTTTTTATTTTTTTTTACATTTTCAAAGTTTCGAGTTATGTTATAATTAGAGAATACAATACAAATTTAAAATGGGTCTTTAGCGGGTAAATTATTTAGAAATAAAATTATTTTTATTCTTTTCTTTTTTTTATCTTCACAGTGCGGGTCCAGGTAGGGCATCCCCGCCTCGCGCCCTGCAACGAGGCGCCTTGCCAACCCGTTCGGGGCAAGTTTTTTGCCAACCCTAATGACCACTTACTAGCCACGAAGTTCGGTGTTCAAGTGGTGGATGTATCTAGCCAAATCCTAGTCACTATTTTCAGCATGTTTTACAACCCTAAACAATCTCAAACACTTCATCTTACATATACTAAAGCCGTAGTTCATCCCAAACATCTCTGTTAATTGGTTGAGCCTTTATCTCAGTCAAGAAAACATCCTACAAAGATCAACTACATATTCCACAAATCTCTTGCATTAACCACAAGATCAAAACACAAAATATCCAATAATTAAATACCAAAAAATAAATGCTCTACCTATAATCTTTTGGAGTTCTAAAGTTCAAGAGAGGTATCTTGAGGTCCAGTTGGATAAGAACGAGGTTTGTTCATAGTGATCCACGCAAAAGAAAAAGAATTTAGATGCTTTGAAAAGTGCTTGAGGCACGATCGAAGTAGGTTCTTCAATGATTATAGGTTAAATGGTCAGGTCGGTTAAGGTTTAGTTGTGTCAAGATCAACTCTAAGTTAAATATTTTCTAGTGGATCCATTTAACAAGGTTTGTCTGTAGGCTTTTTATGCCTATGAAGAGTTCTTCAAGATGTTTTCCTTCGTCAATAAATATTGGTATTCTTTGCTTTTACTACTTTGATTTGCATAATTAATTAATTAATTAGGGTTTAATTGGATTAAACTTAATTATCTAGAAACAAACATTAGTGAATTGCTATTTATTATTAATTTTTAATTTTGAGTCTGCATTATACATCTAATTCACCCCCCTCTAGGTGTTGTTGGATCTAAACATCGCTAATATTTCAATTGGTATCAGAGCATAATTCGATCCTTGACCTAATTTTGTCTAGATGAGTCCAACACTTTTTGTTCCTCCATATTTTAACATAATTACCGAAAGGTTAGGATAAGAGCCTTTTAAAGTCTATGGATGAACAGGTTTGGGTTAGTATAGAAAAGGTTGGATTGTCCGATCTACATCTGTTGTTTGTGTTGTTACACCTACTGATATCTCTACTTTGACCAAAAATAATTTAACTAAATGTATTGAAATAGTAGAGGTGTTCATGCCATCTTTATGGTTATTTTCTCTAAAGAGTTTAAATAAGTGTCCACGTGTGAGAGTGCTAAGAAGCTTGGGACATAATAAAAAACATACATGAGGAAACTAAGACCATGAAAAACTCTAAAATTCAAATGTTAATAACTGGGTTTGAAGAAATTCGGATGAAGGGTGACGAATCCTAAGATGAGTTATGTTCAAAACTGAATAGTACAGTGAAATCTAGTTTCAACCTAGGTGAGCGAATTCCTGAGGCTAAGATTCTGAGAAAAGTTATGAGGTTCCTACCTGAAAGATTTATACCTAAGGTCATAGCTATTGAAGAAAGTAAAGACCTAGATGCTATTAAAATAGAAGAACTACAAGGATCACTTCAAACATATGAATTTAGCCTACATTAGTCTAAAAAAAGCATAACTTTATCCCTCAACACTGTTAAGGAAAATACTAGTAATCAAACTAATGATGACAACTTAAAAGATGAAGAGTTTGCTTACTTTATTAAGAAATTCAAGAAATTCTTTAGAAATGGTAAGAGAGCTTCTGAGAGATAATGTTGGCTCTAGTAAATATAGAAAGAATAAAAAAGAGAGGAGTGATACTAAAGATGCCAAGAAGATATCTTAATCTATGGGGTGTCATGAGTGTCAGGATTTTGGAAATTTAGAGCCGAGTGCCTAAATTATAAGAAAACCTACGTAAGGATATAAACGCTAATCTCACTGGTAACGAGTCTTTCGATGATGAAAGTGAGAACTACAATCTGGATGAGGATGCGAACTATATGAAGTTTGCATCTATGGTCAAGAGTGAACCTGTAGAGGAGAATGAGAAAGATGAGGGCTTAGAACAACCTAATTCTTCAAATGAAGATTCAGAAGATGATAGGGATATATGTATATGAGGCTTTTGACCAATTGTTCGAGAAGAGTCTTAAATTAAAAAAGGTTAATAATTTTGCCTTTAAGAAATTAAATGTACTTAAGTTAGAAAATGAGAATCTTGTGGTCAAACTTGAGGAGTAAACAAGAAGATTGAATGAGTTGAAGGGAAAAAAAAGAGTCCTTAGAAATTAAGGTTAAGACTCTTACGAGTGATCTTGAGAAATGTAGTGACAAACTTCAATCCTTGTCTAGTGGTTCTAAGAAAATTGACAATATCTTAGGATTAAACAAGCTTGTTGAGAATAGTGGGAGGATTAGGTTATAAAGAAACAAGTTCTCATACCGCTACCCTATCTGAAACCAAGTTTGTATTTGTCTCTATCTAGTCTAAGAGTGTAGGAGTATAGAGATCATCTGTACCCTACATAGTTTCACAATCTAAGGTTCCAAATTTGAGACCTATAATTACACCTAGATTTATTCCCGCTTATCACAATTATGGTGAGCTAGGTCGCATAAGATTTAAGTGTCGTAAGCCTTTAGTTAGGAACAAACAAGATCTCGCTACTTCTATTAGATTATTTACTAACCAAGTAAGTCACTCGAATAACATGATGAGTTATTTTACTAAAATGACATATTCTTTTAATAAGAATTGGGTCAAAAAGAGTAAACTCTCTTATAAATTGCAGTGTTACTCGTGTACTATTAAAGGTAAGAACCTTTGTATTCCTCATTGCGTATGTCTTTAGGTGTATGCATTTGCATTATTCATTGTATTTGCATATTCATGCATGCATTCTAATAATTTCTTATCTCAATTGTTTTGTATTTTATGTTTTATTATTATTAAAAAAAAAACAATAAAAATGTTGAAAGGAAAAATGATTTTTGATGCTATAACTCTTTAAGTGATTGGACATGTTATTTTGTGAAAGTACTAGTAAAATTAATGAATGGTGAATAAAGTTTTCTTAACTTTGTTGAGAACTTGTTTGGAGTACTTGATATATGTTAGTTCATGTATTATTTGCACAACATAATTAAGCTCTTATGAGTGAGTCTTGACCGCGTTTGTAAAAAAATGGGAACCATCGTTGGGTGAGGTGAAGCGACTTTAAATATGAAATGACATTTAACTAGTTAATTTAAGCTTTTATATATTTCCCGTAAAGAAAATAATTTTTAGCTTCAAAAGATTTTATTAGAAAAATTGTGATAAATATTATACTTCTCTTCATGGCCTTTATCCACCAATAGATTGATATGACAGGTCGCTAGTGCTTAGCATAATATAAGTATCGGTGCTCACTAGATCATTCTTGTGTGTGTGTGTGGAGCTTTTTTGTTGAAATGTTCTAATAACATTGGATTTGACTTTTATACTTTAAGGAATATTCACCAGTGATTTTTTTTTTTACACGTGTTCTTACTTATTGATTTAAGATTTTGAGTCTTTCTTACATGAGTTTAGTGACAATTTTCACACATGGACTGCTTATACAATTTATTAGGAAAAGTTCGCTATTTATAAATTATACTTACTTAAGTAAGCAATTATTTGTTCATGTGATTTGAGCTTTCAATAAATGATGTTATATTTAAAAAATTCATGAAAAAAGAATTATCTCTAAAAGGGAAAAAAAAATCATTCTCTCATCACATGTTTTGCATAATTTTGCATACTTTGTCCATGTACAAAGTTTTTCACTTATTCCTCTTTGTGTTATTCATGATTTTGTTACTTGTTTCCTTTTGTTATTCGTGACAAAAAGAGGTGAAAGAGTATTTATTTTTGGGGAGTTTATTATTATATTTGTTAGGGGGAGTTGTCTGCTATTTTATTTTATTTATTATTATTTTTTTTTTATCATCATTTTTTTTATTTTGATATTTGAGGTAGGGATAGAAAAATATTTTCTATTGATTTGAATAGTAAAAGTTGATGTCTTGCCTTATTGATATTGTGTTAAGTGTTTTGCGTAATATTGATATCATATTTTGTGGTGCTAGTTCAACTACTGTGGTATTATATCTCAAATTGTCGTATTTAGATTCTAAGTTGTGATGCACATAATGTTACGTGTTTTAGTGTTACACATATTTTACTTGCATTGTTCATATACCTTAGTTATGTGCTTAAGCTTTCTCTTGCTTTTACACATGATATTGTTTTATTTCATGGGTTTTAGGAAACAGGTATGACAAGCTGTTGAGTTGAAATGTGGGAATTGTGTTTTTTGGGTTGATAGATGTTAGGTTGTGTTGATTGTATTGTTGAAATAAATGATTGTCATGGAATGTCGAAGGATTAGTTTATTTGATCCAAATTGTATTGACTATTTCTATGTCCAAAATCATACTTTATTGAATTGTAATTCGAATAAAAGAGTCGGGGTTGGTTTATGTGTTGAAGAAGTCGAAAATGGAATTATGAGAAAAAAAAATAGCCACAAAAATGCTACCCGCTCGCATGGGGACGCTTGAGCGCCTTTTTAGAGACTCCGCCGTTGGAGCAGTGGATGACTATTCGCTAGCCACGAAGCTTGACGGTCGAGCGATGGATGTATCCAACCAAACCCTAGATGTGATTTTCAACATGTTTTACAACCGTAAACAACTTCAAACACTTTATTGCATATATACACAAGCCATAGTTCATCCCAAACATATCTGGTAATTGGTTGAACCTCTGTTTCAATCAAAAGAACATCCTATAGGATCAATTACATATTTCAAAATCTCTGATTTTCAACATGTTTTACAACCGTAAACAACTTCAAACACTTTATTGCATATATACACAAGCCATAGTTCATCCCAAACATATCTGGTAATTGGTTGAACCTCTCTTTCAATCAAAAGAACATCCTATAGGATCAATTACATATTTCAAAATCTCATGTCTCAATCACAAGATCAAAACATAAAAGATCCGAAGATCAAATACGAAAACTCAAATCCGTTACTAATAATCTTTTAGAGTTCTAAAGTTGGATAGAGGCACATGGAGTTCTAATTGGAGAAGAACGAGTTTCGTTCTTAATGATTTACACAGAGGGAAAGGAAACCCAGAGGTTCTGGAAAATGCTAGAGGCATAATCGAAGACGTTTTTCTGTGATTTACTGGTTAGGTGGTCAAGTCTACTAAAGTTTAGTTGTATCTACACCAACTGTAAGTTAAATCATTTTAAGTGAATCTGTTTGGCAAGGTTTGTCCAAATGTTTTTTATTCCTGAGAAGAGTTCTTCAATGCGGTTTCCTTCGTTAACAAAGATTGATATTCTATACTTTTACTATTTTGATCTGCATGATTGATTGATTAGTTTAGGGTTTAATTGAATTAAACTTAATCATCTAGAAAAAGTAATTACTGAATTGTCACTTATTATTGATTAATAATTTTAATTCCACATTATACACCTATTCACCCCCTTAGGTGGTGTGGGGTTCAAACATCGATAATATTTCAATGTTGATTGTTTTTAATTTGTTTGTGGTATCTGCTGGCTTTAATTCGTTGATGTTAATGTATATTTTGCAAACTATACAAGTCATATAAGTTTTACATCACAAATAACAGGGTAATGGGAATGTACTTTTCAAGCCTAGATATTGTTAAAAGGAAAGGCAGCTTACCATTATAAAAGGTAGCTATTGTTTTAACTAATTTTAAGTCAATTTTGACTTTGTGTTCAATTTTACAATCATAAAATTAATGAAAGGAAACTTCCACCACATTCAGACTTCCCGATTTGATCCGAACTTGTAAGTTTAGAAGTTATTACAATGACAAGAAGATCTAACACTATAAACGAAGTCAATTCAAATAGCATTCATTTTCATAATATGAGGTAATAGAAAATAATATCTTAACTATTTTAACTTGTTTAAGTCAGTTATAATTTTTGCAAGGATGATTCGTCACACTAATGGGGTAGCAAAGTTAGAAGTCATTACAATGAAACATAAGTATGTAGATCAACAATAGTAACATAGTTACCTCAACGAGTGTTGAATTTCTCAATTTGAGGAAATAAATTTAGCATCTTATCAATTTTAAATTGTTTAAGTCACATATAATAATTTCAAGGAAAATAATTGTTGTACATCACCATTATAGGTTTTCTTTTGCAGATTGGTGAGGTAGTAAAAAGAAAGTGAGAGATTTATTTTTTTTAATTGGGTTGGTGAGATTTTGCATCAATTGAATATTGTTACATCATCTATTGGTAGCCAAATTTGTAAAGTGTAATGTACATGTAACGCAACTGTAATTTCAAGGGTCATCAATCACATTGTGGAGAAATAAAAACCCTTGTAGAAAAGACACTTGATCGTTTTGTAACACGAATATATTTTTTTACTAAGTCCATGTTCATTTAACTTTATTTCCACTTATATGAACATAAAACTAATGGCAAAATTTCACCGTATTTCGATCTCATGTTTGATACAAACTTGTAGCTTACCATCTTCAACTCCACACCAAAATTTGAGATAAGTTTTACACTATTTTATAACAAATCTTGCTCCAAATTGAAAATCATCTACAAACTAATACACAAAATTTGCATCAAATAATAGCGTTTTATCATTTTTTTTTTTCATTTTTAACAATTTATTTATACCAAAAATTTATTTATTTTATTGTAACATATATTACTAAATAAATAATTACGATTAATAAACGAAAATATTGAATTATGTAATAAATTTAAAACATGTAGTACAATTAATACCAATACCATAGTTAAGAAAATATTAAATCATAATATTAAAAAATGTTTAATACAGTTCGAATCTCGATACCATGATATTACGAAATCGAATTAGTATTGTCATTTAATTCTTGAAATTCATATATTTATTTCAAAAATGATAAACTAATGCATTTCTAAGTGCATTGTGAGTATCTTTAACCTTTATTTGTCTATGACGAGCAAGAAATTTTTGAAAGAGATGATTTTCATCTTAATTTTAAATAATTGTGTTTGTTATCTTTTAAAACTTCTTAATTACTTTTCATTTAATTCAATTTTAAATTATTATTGATTGCATGATTAAAATTTATCGCAAATGCTTATAATAATAATAATAATTTAAAAAATTAAGAATTAAAATTTGTTATATAACAAAAAAAATGGATACACATACTATTAACAAAAATTTGATGCAACAATATTCATTTGCATTTTGCACCAAAATTGTACAAATTATAGTGTTGGGTTGGAGAGTGTTTGCACTAATTTTTTGGTGCTAAATGGTTAAATATGGTGTTTAGGTATGAAAGTTGGAGATGTCCTTAGAAGTCATTATAGAGAAATGCAAGTAAGAAGATCAATATTAGGAACAAAAGTAATTCAAATAGTGTTCATTTCTTATATAATAAAGTGATATTTCTTGGATTTTTGGTGCAAAATGGTTAAATATGGTATTTAGGCATGAGAATTGGAGATGCTCTTAGAAGTCATTACAGTGACACACAAGTGGATAAATATTAGTAACAAAATTAATTCAAATAGTGTTCATTTCTTAATATAAGGTAATAAAGTGATATTTCTTGGTTTTTTTTTCAACTTTTTTAAAGACCTCTAGTCGTCTATTATGTTTTCAAGGGTTAATGATGGCTATAGGGGTGAAATCAAAACCGTCTTGGAAGAGGGGGAATACCATTTTTATCGCTTTAAATTAATAATTATACTATATGTACATAGATTTTTGCGAGACAGTTTGACAGATTGGCAGTTGACACAATTTCATTGAAGGATAATTGGTACAAAACGTACTTACCTTTCAAGTCTGTTGTGGAAAACGTCTCTACCTTTCATTTTTTGACATTTTTGCCCTCATTTCAACATTTCTTTGCACTAGAAGTCCCGTCAGTTTCTCCCTTAATTAAATACAAAAATGCCTTTTTCTTTCAATAAACAAGGGTAAAATTGTCCTCACCTATTTCAACCCTTCTTCCAACCCCTTCATGTCCTCAAAAGCACGACGGTTCCTCTGCGATTTTCTTCTTGAAACGTCATACCTTTACTTCAATTTCTACAAACGTTCCTCCGTTCACCATTCATATTCTCGCACCTGATCTGTCCACACAGTGGAAGCATGCATTGAGGATTTTTTCAGCAAGCAAAGGTAACGTTTTGGGTATTTTTGTTTTTCAGATCGTAGTTTGGTGCTTTGCATGATTGAGAGTCTGTATGGAGTTTTGATGCCATTTATTATTGTTATGCAGACCTTTGAACATGTTTCTTCCATTTTTGAGAAATCCTGGCGATGATCGACTTAGTTATGGTATAGTGTTATTTCCCCAAATTTTGTGTAAACTCATCCGATTTCATTGTGCATTCACACAATTTTACTGCAAAATCCCCAAATTTATGTCTACCTGAACACATGCATTTGGTGTTTTTTTGTCACTATGCATATTTTCCTTTGGCGTGCACTCAGTGTTCTCCATTTGATGTGAACTTTATGCTATTGCCTGCAGGTGGTAATTCTAAATATTTCACAATTGAAGTACATTATGGAGGCCAATTTTATGATTAGCCAAACAATGTGGCGTATGAAAGAAGATTCGTTCTTTTCGTCGACTTCTTTCATGGTAAATGGTGCACGAGAGAGAATTGTGTAAATTCTTACACGGAACTTGTGATGAAAGGGTGTTGGAATTTTACTATAAGAAGCAAAAAATGAGTTTAGGGAAGGGGTTGACGAGATTGGAGAGTGAAGAGGCTATTAATGGGATGCTTAGGGATAGGAATGGACATGCAGACGTGAAAATATACGTCGTAGCCCAAATGCAATCATATGCATTGCAATGGTCTTCACAAGTTGATGAAGACCAAAAATTTGAAGGTTTTTGTATACCTTCGATTCCAGAAAACGAAGGAGGGAAGCATGAAGAAAATTAGTCAGATCAATTTTTGCAAGAGAATGCTAAGGAGTTGTGGTCATAGTATGAGGAAACTTTACAATACTGTACAAATGTGGGTGATTTGAGTGCAGAGGAGGATGAAAATGAAGAACCAAGAGGGGAAGATGAAGTCGAAGGTTTGGTGGAATCAGATTATGAGATGGAGCAGGAGCTTGTAGTACTACTGAAGTTGGGAGTGAAAGGGTTAATTTTGATTTCAGATTTGGTGTATCCGATGCGCAAGTTAGGGATTCGAATACTGACTATGAGGACTCTGATGATTTACAAAGCATTCATAATGAAGAAGAGGGCAATACAGCTTCAAGAAAGAGGGCTTCCAATGATACTTTTCATGTTGGGATAGATCTGGAAGATCTAGTGTTTAGAAAAAGTAACTAGAACATATTCTTTACTTCTATTTTAAACATGATTATGTACTTTAGTTTAATGAGGTATGATATACATTGATTCTTTTGTTTGTACAGGCTTGACATTTGAGTCAAAGGTCATTCTAAAGGCTGCAATCACCGAATATTCAATTAGAAAGAACAGAGAGATTAAGTTCAAAAAGGATGACGCTCGCAAATTGAGAGCCAAGTGCTAGGGAGATTGTCTATGGGTGATTTGCATATACACAACAGTCAGCATTGGACATTCATTTCAGATAAGCAAAAGGGGTTGACTAATGCAATTGAGTCCTTGATGTGTGTTAGACATCTATACAACAATTTTAGCCTCTCTCCCAAGAGTTTGGCTTTGAAGAATTGTCTGTGGGATACAATCAGGGCCACTATTGTACCACAGTGGCTTGAACACATGCAATGGATGTTGGACTTGGACCCAGCTGCTTATGGATGGCTTGAAGGAAAGCCAGCTTCTCATTGGAGTAAATCCCAGGTCAGAGAGTGGAATCAATGTGACATGCTTATCAACAATTTATGTGAATCGTTTAATAGTACAATTGTGATTGCAAGAGAGAAGCCGATATTAACCATGCTAGATGATATAAGGATATGTTTGATGATGAGAATTGTAGCCTGTATGGAGTCCTATGATCGGTGGACAACAGCAGTAGGACCTAGAATTCAGAAGATTTTGGAGAAAAATTGTAAGCTTGCAAGGATAGAATGGGCTGAATACGCTGGCAATGAAAAGTTTCAAGTTTGACACAATGCAGAAACTGTGATACATGCTTTGGATTTAAGGGCAACAACTTGTACATGTCGTGGTTGGCAATTATTAGGAATTGCATGTAGCCATGTGATTGCCTCCATTGTATCTAGAGGTCTCAACGTGATGGAGTTTGTAGATGATATCTACAAGAAGGATGCATATATGAGAACATATACGCTGTCAATTTCTCCCATCACATGACCGAACAGATGGCCAACCCTAGGTTTGAACCCTCTCAATCCACAAGTGTACACAAAAAGGGCTGAGAGGCCAATGAAAAATAAAAGAAAAGAGCCAAATGAGATGGCTTCTTCAAGTCAGCAGAAGAGGTGTACAAGGTCGAAGAGCAATGCCAAAACTTCACAATCAACCTCAGAAACAACTGCAAGTCAATAAAAAAGATCAGGGCTAATAATGACATGTACAAAATGTGGTGAAGCAGGACACAATAGGAGAGGCTGCAAATGGACACCACCTCTAGCACCTCATTAGGATGAAGCTACCAACCAAGTTTTCCTATTAATTTTTTTGGCTTTTGTTTTTGTTCATTCAATGCATAGGTTGTGCAATGCAGTTTGTGGATATAATGTAGTACCTTATTTTGCTGTTTTTGATGTTTTTGAATATTGGATAAAATTAAGCACGTTTAGAACTTTTATTGGCTACACTGTGGAAATTTTGCACATTTGAAATGAAAAGTTCTGTCTGAATTGTTTTATTGCATGTGCTCATTTTCCTTCAATTTTTTGGTTAATTAGTGGGTGAATTGTGTTTGAGATTCTTTGATGGAATTGGTGTATTCAGAGTTTGAATTGTTGTGTGTATAAAAAGGAGGAAAATAGAAGAAAATAGGGACTTTTCTCATCAAAATTTTGAAAGGTCGGGATGTTATTTGCAAAAATTTTTAAAAGGTAGGGACGTTTCTCGCTAATATATTTTAAAGGTAGGGATGTTTTCAGAGAAATTATAACAACGTAGGGACTATTATCACAAGGTTAATTCAATTCTTAGAAGAAGTGAATAGGACTAGTTCATCTTCTCCATTGAGCCAAAATAGGCAATTCACCATTGAAATGTAATACATACATCATAGCACCCATTTCCACTCGTTCTTTTCAATTTACTCGGTGGGTTTCACCCTTAATATGCATAAACTAGAAGTGAACATCCAGTATTAATCTTTATAAATTGACCACCCATTCAATATGTGTTTCTAAATTTTTTTTTCCAGTAACCTAACATGATAGCGGCAGTAGTTGTGGAATTGTGAAATATAATGTTGTTCACAACATTTTTTCTTTACTTAACGTAATCATTTAAAGTATTTTCATATTCATATTGCTGCTACTGTTACTTATGGACTAAGTTGATAGCGAGAAGAAGGGGTGAAATGGGTGAGGACAATTTTACCCTTGTTTATTGAAAGAAAAAGGCATTTTTGTATTTAATTAAAGGAGAAACCGATGGGAAGTCACTACAACAAAATGAACTTTTTACGGCATCCATTTACGACTTGCAAAAGATTCATGCTGTAAAAATAGACTATTTACAGCATGCTATAAATGTATGCCGTAAATGATAAATTACTTATAATATTTTACGGCATACATTCTTTGCAGGTCGTAAAGATCAAATATTTACGGCAGACATTCCTTTGCACGTCGTAATAGACCGGTTGAATTTTGGGCCCAGTCCAACACTTTCATTGCCTTTGGTGAAAATCTAAAATTGGGCTCTCCACTTATCTGGCCCAAAGGAAAAAGTGAAACAAAATTACCTGTTTAGGTTGAAATTGTAACTCACGAAATTCCCAAATCCACTTCCTCCCTACTTCTCAATCTCCAACTCTCTACTCGGCTCTCGAATATCCTCCAAAACTATGAAGTTTATAACTGCTATAAATCTGCTCGTCTGTAGTCCTTGAACGTACCTTGAAGATCCTGCTTCCGGCCTCCTGTCTGGTAAGTGCAATCACTCTATATTTTTGTGCGAAATAAATATGCTTTGGTTCTGCCTCTGTTTGAGAACTCATTTTTCTAAATATTTGATTAGAGATTTAATTGTGTGGGCAATGTGTTTGACGTAATGACTTTGAGAAGAGTCGTTTATTATGTATGATTTGAATGTGATTTGAATTTATGGTAATGGTATAGAGGTTGAAAGTAACGATTGGTTTCTGCCTGATGAAATGAAACTAATGTTCTAGTAGATTTTTTGAAATAAGGTTGAGATGACAACGAAAAAAAATCGAAACGTGTCTTTCTGGGCGCTATGATTTAAATTTTGGGATTTCTATTCTCATATTCACCATTAGAACAAGATTCGGAGAAGATGAATCATAGGACTAATTGTAGCCAGAAGAACAATGTTTATATACGTGAATTCGATGAATGAGTGGCATGAAGATCTTTTAAGTACCAATATATCAAATTTGAATAATTTGTAGATAACAATAACTTTAAAACAGTTGGAAATCCAACGCTTGGATTTAAGAATCACTTTGATTAGTATTTGCATATCTTTAGGCCAGTGGCTCCCAAAATAGGCATCTAATAAGGATACAACTAAGAATGCTCTCCTAAGGGAAGTTGTAAGAACAATCAAGACAAACAAATTATAACAAAGTGGACAATACTGCTGGTAAAGGATCACTTTCACATTTTTCTTTCATTTGACTTCTCCCTCCAATAAACATTCATAACTGCTTCTCTTTGATACATGTCTTCAACATAAGTGGAAACCATCTTTTCAAGTTCTGTTGATAACCATAATGGTTAATTGGAAATTTGTTCAATTACATCACTTCAAATATATCTATTATCTATTATAGAGAAGTGTTACAATGACACATAAAGAAACCAACACTTATGTTTTTGGCCATCAATATTAATAGATAATAAGCATTCGAATTAAGGGCCAGTTACCAAACATTGATCAATAAAAGACTTTTTAGCCACTATTTAGTCCTTGCTAATATTTTGACCAATGGTTTATTTGAACTTTTAGTTGGTTTCTATAAATGCATTAATATTTCTCTAATTAGTAAATCTAACAAAGAACGAACAAGAGGACAAGGAAAAAAAAAAGATAAAAATAAGCAACTTACTTTGCTCAGTAGACAAGTATATGGTTATCAACAGAACCATATCTGTTGATAACCATCTTCTCTTTGAGTAATTTCCACTTCAACATAAGTGAAAATTTGTTCTTAATTGGAAATTACGTAAGTGGATAACCATAAACATTCATAAGTAAATTGAGGTTCTTAATTGGAAATTTCTCCAAGTTGTGTTGTGGTTTCCTCCCAAAAATATTAAAATCTTGGAATTCTTCCTCCCAAACTCATTTTAAGAATGATGTTTTTTATTTGTAGAACTTTTCTCTGGCAAATGGTTACCCAATTGATGGCACACTAATCTTGCCTTAAGGCTTAAATTCCAGGCTATGTGGTTACCCTGACCAAAATAAGGATCCGAATAATTTTCATACTAAATTTTATATTAAAATTTTCTGCTCTCTAATCCTTTTGCTTGTGTGTGTGTCTAAATATAAACTGACACGTTTTATTCTTTGAGGAATAAAGGATTGGTGCATAATTAGTCAATTGTGCAGAAGCACCCCGATAATCGTTGAAGTTGTTCTCTTTAGTCACAATTGTGATAAATTATAGAGTGGTTCAATTATTTGGGGTCTAAATTATTCTGGTTGAACATATGTTTACTTGGAGATATTTGACCAGATGCTTCCTATGTAAGGTGTTCATTAGGATTGAGCAGAAAAAATAGTGTTTTTTCGTATAACCATTTAATGGTTGAAAAAAAATGTATTGTATAACAGGTTATGTCTTAATACTATTGGTATAGCATCATGGATAAAAATTGGGTACACCTATTAAGGTTATCTTATCCCCTTAAATTTAGAGTGTTTTTAAATATGTTCGTATACACTTTTAGATGATTTACTTAGTATTTTATTATAGAGTTTTGAAGGCATATCAACATGGTGCAAGAAAGTTTGCAAATATGGTGCAAGCCAATGCAGGGAATCCAAAAAATGTCATATGCCCTTGCAAATGTTGCAAAAACCTATTTTACCAACATTTTGATACAAGTATGGGCATTTGATCATTCATGGGATGGATCTTACTTATACTGCGTGGGTGTTCGTGGCAAAAAATCAAATGCATCATTACCTCCTCAAGATGTAGAAAATTTTGAGACATATAGGATGTATAAATATGCATTTCTTCAAGATGACAATAACATAGAACTTGAGAATAAAGATCAAAAGAAAGAATTTTCTAATTTATACAAGGGAGTTGAAATTCCTTTATATCCCAGTTGTACAATGTATACAAGAATATCTGCAATCGTTGTATTATACAAGTTTAAAACTACACGTGGTATATCTAATAATGGTTTCAATGAACTTCTTGAAATAATTCGAGACATGCTACCGCATGGGAGCACTCTTCCCGATTCCTGTAATTCAACAAAAAGGTTGTTGAAAACCTTTGATTTGGGATATGAGAAGATACATGCATGCGTAAATGATTGTTGTTTGTTTAGAAAGGATCTAAAGGATTTGGAGACATGTCCAAAATGTGCATCTTCACGTTGGAAAGTTAATGAGCAGACTAAGGATATTCAAAAGGGAATACCTGCAAAAGTTTTACGATATTTTCCAATTATACCACGATTTAGAAGAATGTTTAGGTCACCTGACACGGCAGAACAACTAATATGGCACTTAAATCACAAAAGTCAAGATGGAAAAATGTGTCATCCAGTTGATTCATTAGCTTGGGAGAGAATTGATCAAAAACAGCCTTCTTTTGCATCAGAACCACTAAAATCTTAGGCTTGGCCTTTCGTCCGATGGATTTAATCCTTTTGGTGACCTAAGTTCTAGGTATAGTTGTTGGCCGGTGATTCTAGTTATATATAATCTACCTCCTTGGATATGCATGTCCAAGGAAAACTTATTATTGACTTTGTTAATCCCAGGTCCAAAGCAACCTGAAAATGATATAGATGTATATCTAAAACCACTTAGAGAAGACCTAAAGGAGTTGTGGAATATCGGTGTTGAAATATATGATGGATTTACCAAGTTTATCTTCAATTTGAAGGTTGTATTGATGTGGACAATTAATGATTTTTCAATTTATGAAAACTTATTTGGATATCCTACAAAGGGCGAGGCGACATGCCCTGTATGTGGTTTATCCGCATGTGTAAAATGGTTGACATATAGTCGAAAGTTCGCATATATAGGTCATAGAAGATTTATTTCATATAATAATCATTTTCGATCGAAAGAAGCTATGTTTGATGGAAATAAGGATTACACGCCTAGTCCAAAAATATTAACTGGTCGAGAAATGATGTGTTCAATAAAGAATGTTAGCAATGATTGGGGGAAAAAGGTGAAAAAAAAGAAACAAAAAAAATTAGATTCCCATTGGCCATAGAAAAAGAAATCAATATTCTTTGATCTACATATTGGGAGGTTAGTTTTTCAAACTATTTGAATTTAGTTATCTTTTTGCATAACTTTTTTTTTCTAAATTTATATCATTATTTTCAGATACTACTTTTACGTCATAATTTGGATGTAATGCACATTGAGAAGAATGTTTGTGAAAGCATACTTAGCACCATTCTGAATATGAAAGGAAAATCAAAAGATGGGCTCAATTCTCATAAGTATTTGCTTAATATGGGTATTAGAAAGGATCTTCATCCAAAGTTGAAAGGAAATTCATATTACCTACCCGTAGCATCATACATGCTATCTAAAAAAGAGAGAGAGTTATTTTGTAAGAGATTATTTGATTTAAGATTACCTAATGGTTATAGCTCTAACATTTCAAAGTGTATCTCAATAACAAATGATAGGATTTTAAATCTAAAGTCTCATGATTGTCACGTGCTCATACAACAATTGTTATTCGTTACATTAAGATGAGGAGGATGTTGCTGTGATTTTATGTATGCTTGAAAGGTTTTTCCACCTTCTTTTTTTGACATAATGATTCATTTAACCATTCACCTTGGGCATGAAGTTCGTATTGGCGGACCTATACAATATCGTTGGATGTACCCATTTGTGAGGTAACTTAGCATTATACTTTTGTACTTATTCAACCTTTCTTCTTCTAATTATTTAGGTCTCTCGTGCATATTATGTGTGAATTAGGTTTATGAAGACACTTAAAAGATATGTTAGAAATCGTTCAAGACATGAAGGCTGCAAAGCAAAGCGTTATTTAGCCGATAAATGTATGCTTTTTTGTAGTGGTTATATGAAACAAGCTACTAAGATAGGGGTCCGATATAATCAAAATGAGGATTTTGAGAATGACACAACTATTGATGGACGTACCGTTTCTAAACAAAAGTCAAAGATTTTGAGTCAAGAAATGTTAGAGGTCACTCATCGTTACGTGTTGTTTAATAGTGCAGCAGTTGAACCGTATATAATGTAATCAAGTTAGTTAATAAGTTAGTTTTGCATTGATTAATATTTTCTCGTAAACTTGTCTGACTATTTATTTATTTATTTTATTTAGGATGCATATAGAGGAGATTAAAAATACAAATAGCCATGCTGCCAAGAATGAAACCTTATTACAAATGAAAAATATGGAGACTTTCACTTCTTGGTTTATAGAAAAAGGCAAAGAAGACAATTGTAACATGTCAAGGACATTGAAATGGCTTGCGTGACGACCAAGATGTGAGGTGATGTCACATTCTGGTTATGTTATCAATGGACATTGATTTCATACAACCGATGTTAGTAGAAGTACACAAAACAGTGGTGTTTCTATTGAGGCACAAACTATATGCCAATCTAGTGTGAAGGATACAAGTCATGTAGTTGGTAAAATTTCTTATCATGGTATTATAAAAGATATAATTATACTAGACTATCATAGTTTTAAAGTTCCTATGTTTCATTGTGATTGGGCAAATATAGATAGCGAAGTCAAGATTGAAGAAAGGTTTTACATTGGTAAATCATCATAGAGGACAACATCAATTTGAAAGAGATCCATTTATCTTAGCATCACAAGCAAAGCAAGTTTTTTATTCTAGAGAAAGTGATACGTCTAGTTGGTATATTGTATTGAAGGCACCTCCTAGAGGATTTCATGAGTCAGAAAATTTTGATGATGATGCTTATACTCCATCCACAGTAGATGCATCATTAAGACTTGATATGACTGTTGAAGATGAAAGTTACGTGAGATATGACTGTGATGGCATTGATATTGAATATGGTAATTGTATAGATTTAAGATTCTCTCTTTCTTGCATTATATTTTATTGATATTTCATTAATGTTAATGTCTCTAATTCTATTATTTCTTAATTTATTTATGTAGATGCAAATGATGAAAGCTGACTTTTGTGGAAACTGACGTGCAAAATGAGTGGACATAATATGTCAAATCATGGTGAAGTAAGTTATGAGGTTGTGTTTAAGGGTTTCAAATGTCTTCATGTTAAATTTAAGAAAAAATTATCATTTCTTTTTTGTGCAATGCAGTCATCTACTCAGGGATACAAGAAATCAAAATGAGCTAAAAAAGCTTCGGTTGTTGTTGCCACAAGAGAAGGAAATGAAGGCATAAAAATATCAGAGAGAGGTTTTAAATCTGTGCAACATGATGCAGAAGTCTTGCTAAATAGCTTCAGTACTACTGAAAAAGTAAAGAAAGGAAGGGGTCGAGCAAAGTTGAACTATCTCAACAAGGGAAAATGTACAAAGTTAACTGTAGAATTTAATGAAAGAGGGCAACCAATTTGTAAAGGATCAAATAAGTTATCATCGTTCTTTGGAACCACAGCTAGGGAACTTATACCTATTAAAAAGAAAAATTGGAAAGATTTCAACGAAAGTTTTCTTTATGACATATGGGAGTTTGTGCAGGTGATATACACCTCACATCACATATAGTGTAAATTAAATCTTGTGTATTTTGATGTAGCAAAGGTTTGATATTGACATTGTCATAGAAAGTACATTATGCAAAAATATGGAAAGAGTTGGAGAGATCATCGATCTGATATGCCAAAAACAATCAGCGACAAAGGAAGAAAAATTGGCGAACACAAGTTGCTGCTCTTCTCAAGCCAGATAATGTTGAGTCAATGGAATAATGGTAAGCATTTGTCAAAGAACGCAATTCTCAACCATACAAGGTATGTTCCATTGCTCTTATATAATGAATGTGCATGTTATAAGTTACTGTGGGCAAACCAGATGAATATTCTTTTATATTGTGAATGGGTAATGATTGTAATGGTGTTACATATCCTTTCTATAATGAATTAAGTTGTTAGATGATGATTTCCTATAGGTTCCTAGCTCTTCCTACTACTTTCACTTTCGTTAGCAAAAAAGAAAGTATAACACTATCCATAATGTTGTGTTTATACAATAATTTTCAAATTTTGAATGATAGGTTTAAAAAGATGAGAGCTAGTCAAACTATGTTGCATACAACAAGTACAAAAGGCTTTGCCCGCTTAGAAGCAAAAATGGTAAAATTTATGTTCAATTATAAGTTAAATTTGCTTGAAAATTTGTCAATGTGTACAAACTATCATGCATACGGAATGGGTAAAACAAATTGCAGCACTTGATTCCATTACAAGAGATGATATTTATATTCGAGGACTGATGCGAAAAAATGGTGAATCAATTAATGACTCAGTTGGAGAAACATTGGTAACGAATTTGTTCTTTGAATTTTCTTCTGGTAATTCAAAGTTTATATTTGCATTACTTTAAACCATTAATGTAATTCTTGATATCAGAAAAAAATAAAAACTTGTTCATAAACAGTTACCTCTCCAAGTAAACAATCTCTCAAAGATGATGGTGTTGCAAGAATACTTGGTTTGGAATGTCGAGGATGAGTAAGAGGGCTTGGCTTCGGTGCAACTCCTTCAAAGTTGAATGCTTTGGTACAAAGTCAGAACTTGTAAACTCAAGTACAAGAGTTAAGAGATGAAATTAAAGAATTGAAAGCTTTATTTCAACAGAAGAGTAAAAGTGTTGAACAAGAAAATGTAAGTGCGAAACTATCGGTTGATATTCTATACTTTATATTCTTTTCTATATTCAAATTATCAAATTGTACTTTCATATGAATTTTACAACATAGTGATAGAAGCTCGAATGGTTTAGATAATTATCAGAGTAAGAAATACAAATTGTTATGTTGGTTTGGGAAAGCTAATGTAGTTGTAAAAGGTGAAATCGTATCAACAAATCCTTGTGATCTAATGCATCATGTATCCCTTGGCAATGAATGTTGGAGAGGTTGGGTTAATGAAGTTATTGACAATGTTACCTTATATCGTCCCACACGTGAACTATTTCTTCTTGAAGATGCATTAGGAAGTACAATTGCATGGCCAATCAAGTTTATCAAAATGGATTAATTGTAAGAAAAACAAATGTATGCTTCACTTGGTTTTTATATCATTTTTCATTTGTGTACTCACTTTAATTTATTAACTATACATTCATTTATTTTTGTGATGTGCAGGGAGTTGCTTATTTTTGGGACAACAAAATTGCTGATCAAATTAATCAAAATCAATGTGGATCAATTATTTTGTACTATTTTAATTATTTATTTTTGGATTAGTTGCCTATACTTTTGAATATTGATATCAACTATTTGAGTAGGCTAATGATGTTCTTAGTTCGTTTCAAAATTAACTCTATATTTTGACATTTGTATTAGTTTTATTTATTGTAATTATGGAAGAAGTGATTATACATGTGTTGATATTCAGAATTAAGTTTCTTAATTATTATAGGTTTAATGGTTATAGAATAATAAATATTAAAAAAATGAACTTTTATGGTGGAAAAAAGTAAATAAATTTCACCATTTTACGGCATGCCAGTGTACGCCATAAAAAAATGAGACGAGTAGTTACGACATGCAAAAATGTTTGCCTTAAAAAAAATATTATCCTTTTACGGCATGCAGACGCATGCCATAAAAAGGTTTAGCATTTACGGCATGTCATAACTGCTACATTTATGGCATGCTTTTTGCTTTTTACGGTATGCATAGAATGCCATAAAAAAATATGAATATTTACGGCATGCGCCTAAATGTCATAAACAATGTTTTACGGCATGCAAGCAAACTCTGTTGTAGTGTGTGGACGGAAGGACGTCCAGCACAAAGGAATGTTGAAATGAGGGAAAATGTCAAAAAATAAAAGGTATGTACGTTTTCCACAATAGAGTTGAAAGGTAGGAACGTTTTGTGCAAATTACCCTTTCATTGAATGTTAAATAAAAAATGACATCAAAATTAATCAATCCAGTATTAACACCTCATCATCTATTAAATTTCCCATTAATACAACATGTCCAAGGAGCTTAATTTTTAAATTAATAGCCTCTCAAGTCCACTGGCCAAGCCCAATCTGTCATTGAAAACCTCGTTGCAAAGGATGGAAAAAAAAAACAAACAAGAAAATTATTGGCACTTGACCCATTTTACATTAGTAAATTACTAAGAGTCAGATGTTTGATCCAGTTAAAATACCAATTGAAGTGGTATTAATGTAACTTTAAATAAGAAATTCGATTAATTGAGTCACATGGAATTAAAGCGGCGGGAGAAAATCCTAGAATTGAAAGAAAAAAGAAGCCTTTTTTATCTAAAATATTCACAAATCTAAGAATATATGAGAGATTTTATTTGATATTTGATATTTGAAATTTTCACTAAAATGTCTACTTATCTATAGAAATCTCAATCGAATACACAAACTTTTAGACAGTTTTTAAACTCTTAATTCAATGAACCTAAACTTTTTAAAGTTCTCAAATATAAAATTAATCCACCCTCTTAATTTCACCTTTCGTTCAGGCTATCACGTAGTATATTATAGTATTGTGGTTCACCATTCATTGAACCTATTGTACAATATCAAAGAGACCGGTATTGAGCACCTAGATGATCGTTCATTATGCCTTATTTGAGTCTCATTCTTTAGAAAAAAATACATTTTTAAACAGTATTTTAACATCATTTTAATCACATTTTTTTTAATAAAATAATATTACAAGTAAATTCAAAAAAAATTCTTATTTTTTATCACACATTTCACTATTCAAAAATGTATTTTTAAGACAAAAATGGGCTCAAACAAGGGCTATATTAGACAACCAAAAAAAAAAGGGGAAGTTTGTTAAATAATCCAGTCAAAGAATGTTATTAGTTAAATAACTTTCCATCAATGTTGGTCAAATGGCCTTCACTTACAAAATACAATAAAAAAATGATGTCAAAAGTCCTAAATACCCTCAATATTGAAAAAAGACCCAAACACTCTTATTAATCCAATTAAATTCCTCAATTTATTTTCGCCCCTAAAATCACAGAAACCCGTTTTCTTCTCTTCAACTATTCTTACTACTCTAAAATCCTATTCTTCTTTATATTCTTCACTTACTTAGGTATCTTTTGAACATTTATCATTTATATTGTAATATCTCATTTATATTTGAAGAAAAAAGAAAGATAATTTTAGAAATCTTATGTAAATTGTACATTTACTATTGAATATATTATTAACTAATATTTAAGTTGGAGTTGTTTTTGTACTTGGTGTGCTTTTTGTGTTGCCTGCAACTATTGGATGGTAATGGGACTCCAATGTTATCCGAAATGTAGAACACCACTACAGTTATTATCCGTTACGTAAAACAGCACTACAGTCGTTATTTATTGTAATTTTTTTTTAACGAAACATCTAATAATGGACTCCTGAAGTAAATAACACAGAAAAATTGATAATGTCACAAAGAAATGTAGAAATGACATAGCTTTTATATTTTTGAGTTGGTGAAATCAAAAGTTGTCCTACTCATATGTGTCGATAAGTTAATGAACGTACCTCTTAACTTTTGTACATGTCATGTGCATATTACAATATAAATAAGTTTTACTTATTATTTTTTAGGGACACGAATGGATCATGACTGCTTATAGTCGTGTTTACACATGTAACAGCACGTGTGATTTTTATGTTCAGTAACGATACTTGTACCGTTCAGAAGTTTTTATCTATATTTAATCTTTTTCAATATAATAACATCTAATAATGGATTCCATAATGTATGTAACATAGAAATATTGACCATATCATAAATAATAGTTGAAATGAAATAACTTTTATATTATCGAAATGGTGAAAGCACAAGTCATCCTACTCATATGCGTCGATTAAATTAATAAGCATATCTCTTAACCTTTGTACATTTCATGTGAATATTACAAAGTAAAACAAGTTTCACTTATTATTTCTTGAGACACGGATTGGGCGTGACTGCTCGTATTTGTATTTACAAATAGAATGATACAATGGTCGTTTTCTTCTCAATAAAGACACTTATGTCGTTCCGTTGAATTCTTCAATATTTTGATTTATTTTCAAGGCAAAGACATCAAGCATTGGACCCTCTAACATAATTAAAATGAAAAAATTGTTCACATGATAAAGAACAATTGAAATGACATAGATTATGTCATATCGTGTTGGTAAAAGCATAAATTATTCTACTGGTTAATTAAAATATAAATAATAAGCATATCTCTCAACATTTGTAGATATCATGTTCATCTTACAATCTAAATGAGTTTAACTTATTGATTCTTGGAAACATAAATAGGACATGGCTATTTTATAATCGTGTTTACAAATAGAACGACATAGGGTCGTTTTCGTCTTAGTAATGGAACTTATGTCATTCTGTTGATTTTTTCTATATTTTGATTTATTTTTAACTCGACAACCTCAAGCATTAGATCCATTAACGTATGTAAGATAGAAATGTTAATCACGTGACAAAGAATGGTTTAAATGACATGGATCATATGATATCGAGTTGATGAAAACATAAGTTATTCCACTGGTTCATTAGGCCCCCGTTTGGCCCCCATTCTTTTCAAATTTTAATGATTGGAATAGTATTTTTTTTTTAAATTGTGTGTTTGAAAACGAATGAAAAGTTTTTTATTTGCGTATAATATTATTTTATAGAAGATTGTGTAGTTAAAAATAAGAGATAGAAAAAAAATGAGAATGAGGGCCAAACAGGTGCTAGAATATAATTAATGAGTATATCTCTCAACTTTTGTAAATATCATGTTCATCTTAAAACATAAATAAGTTTAATTTATTGGTACTTGATGCATGGATAGGCCGTGAGCTACATATACTCATTTTTATAAACAAAATGACATAAGTGTTGTTTAACCGCTCTTGTGTTATTCTGTTGATTTTTCAAATATTTTGTTTCTTTTCCAACGCAACAATCTCAAACATTAGATCTCCTAACTTAAGAAAGTTAGAAAGGTTGATCATGAGACAAAAAATGGTTGAATTAGTATTGATTATACAACATTGAGTTGGTGAAATCACAAATCATTGTATTGATTTGTTAGAAAATATAATTAATGAGCATATCTCTCAACTTTTGTAAATATCATGTCCATATTACAATCTAAATGAGTTTAACTTATTGATTCTCGAGGCATGGATGGTTTGTGATTACGTATACTCGTGTTTATAGACAGAACAACATAGGTGCCATTTAATAGCTCTTATATCGTTTTGTTGATTTCTCAAATATAGGAATCTCAAACATTAGATCTCCTAACTTAAAAAAGTTAGAAAGGTTGATCATGAGACAAAGAATAGTTGAATTGACATTGAGTTGGTGAGATCACAAGTCATTGTATTGATTCGTTAAAAAATATAATCAATGAGCACATCTCTCAACTTTTGTAAACGGATTGTTCATAGTGCAATTGAAATGAATTCAACTTATTGATTCTCGAGATATGGATGGATCGTGGTTACGTATATTTGTGTTTATAGACAAAATGACACAAATGTCGTTTAACAACTCTTGTGTCGTTCTGTTGATTTCTCAAATATTTTACTTCTTTTCCAACGAAGTGACCTCAAACATAGATCCCCTAATTTAAGCAAGTTAGAAAGGTTGGTCATGTGACAAAGAATGATTGAATTGACATAAGTTATATGATATCAAGTTAGTGAAATCAGAAATTATTGTATTGATTCGTTAAAAAATATAATTAATGAGCACATCTCTCAATTTCTGCAAACGACATATCCATCTTGCAGCTAAAATGAATTTCGGGACATGGATGGATCGTAGTTGCTTTTATACTCGTGTTTATAGACATAGCGACACAAGTATCGTTTTCTTTACAGTAACGACACAACGCCATTCTCATAGAAGAATTATGTTTACATAATGGCACGTGTGTCATTCTTTTAAAACTTTTCATTTTAATAACAGTATAAGTGACGTTCTCAGTGACCTTTTCATCCTCTAAATGGCAACTTGTGCCATTCTCTTAGAACTTTTCATCTCAGTATCGGCGCAAGTAATTCTATTATTTTCAACATAATACAAGTAATGAGCATATTTCTTAATTTTTTTAAATGCCATATCCACCTTGCAAGTTAAATGAGTTCAACTTATTATTTCATGAGGCATGGACGGGTCGTGGTTGCTTAAACTCGTAATGATAGATAGAACGGCACAAATGTCGTTTTATTATCAGTAACGGCACTTGAGCTGTTCTGTTGATTTCTCCTTTATTTTAGTTCGATTTCAACACAATGGCCTTTAGATTGGGCACCCTAAGTTGTGCAGTTCTCATAGTAATAATAGAAGTTTATATTTATGTATGTCACTTGTGCTGTTCTTTTATAATTTTTCATCTCAATAACAGCACTGAAACTGTTCTCAGGGACTTTTTAAATACCGTAAACAGCACTTGTTTCATTCTCATCAACACTTATAAATCAAATATAGTGTCAGTTGTGCCATTCTCATAAATGTTTTCATCTCAGTAACGATACAAATGTCATTCTCATAGACAAGTATATTTACAAGTGTAATAGTAGATGTAAATTTCTTATAAACATTCTCATTTTTAGTAACGAAACAAGTGTCATTCTCATGTACAAATAAATTTATAATCATAACGATAGTTGTGTTATCAATGGGAGGCTAGACTAACAATTAATGAGCACATTCTTAGTTCATATTTATAAATAGAACGACAAAAGGGTCATGTTTATTTCAATAACGGCTCTTGTGTAGTTTTATTGGTTTCTCCCATAGTTTGATTTTATTCGAGCTCAACGATCTCAACCATTAGACTTCCTAAGGAATAATAAACATTTTCATCTTAGTAATGATATTTGTTCCATTCTCATGAAAACTTGTAACAAACATAACAACACTTATGTCGTTCTCATCTCTCTCATAAGCTCAATAACAGCAATTGTGTCATTATAAAGGATACTTATATTTCTAATAACGTAACACGTGTCATTATTATGGAATAATAACAAATTAAAAAGAAATGTATAATTGAAATGCAAACATTTAACTTAAAAGATATTAACAAAAATGTAGAAAAAAATCGACAAAACGGTACAAGTACTGTTATTAAAATAAAAACAACACTTGTGACATTATGGGGTTGTTTGAGCCCCCCTTTCGAGAAATGAATTTTGTAATAATGTTATGATGAAGAATGTGTAGTTAAAAATAAGAAAAAGGTTTTGAGTTTGTGTGTAATATTATTTTACTGAAGAACGGGTGGTTAATATGTGATCAAATTATTGTTCAATAATGTATTCTAATGAAAAATGGGGCTCAAACAAGGGCTATATGAGCAAACACAGTATACGTAGTCACGTCTTATCTATGCCCCAAAAACCAATAGTAGAACTCATCTAGGTTATTTATGACATTGTCAAACTTTCTATATTACATACGTTAGGGAGTCTATTATAAAATGTTGTTTTGTTGAAAAATCGAATATAGGTAAAAATTTCGGAACGACACAAGTGTCGTTACTAGACATAAAAACGACACTTGTACTATTACATGTATAATTACAAGTATAAGCAATCACGACCTATTCGTTCCCTGAAAAATAATAATTGGAACTTATTTATATTGTAATATGTACATGACACGTACAAAAGTTGATGGATATAATCATTAACTTAATCGACACATATGAGTGTGATGACTTATACTTTCACCTTTTCAATTATAAAAAAGTTATAGCATTTCAATCTTTTTTGTGACTAATCAATCTTTTTGTATTATATACATTAGTGAGTCCATTATTATATGTTATGTCCGTGAAAAAATCTAACTACAACAGATAATGACTGTAATGTCATTTTACTTTACAAATAACAACTGCAGCGGTGTTCTATATTTCAAATCACAGTTGGAGTGCTATTACTTCTCATTGTTATAGATAACACAAAAAGTGCACTAAATACAAAAAAAAAATGTCAACTAAATATTATTTAATAATAAAAATAAGAGTATCTTTCTTATTTTCAAATGTAAACGTTAATGTAAATGATATGCTACCAAACCCTTGTTCAAATCTCAAAAGATATCCAAAATAAGTGAAGAATATAATAAAGAACAAATTTTTAGGGTAACAAGAATGATAATTGAAGAGAAAAAAATAGATGATTGTAATTTTGAGAATCTAAAATTGAAAAAGATGAATATGGGGAAGAAGATGTTATTTAAAAAAAAAAAAGTTTTAAGGTGAATCTGGAGGTGAAATGAGAAAAATTGAAGGATATTAAATTAACAACTAAAGGAGAATTTTATTATTTTGTCAATTAAAATATTTTGTAATTTTGTAATTATCTTTATTATTGGTCAAAGGCATTTAACTAAAAATATCGTCTAGTTAGGCTAGGGGGATTTTTCTAAATGGCCTATCAATATTCATTCTTGCCAAAATGTCTATAATACCCTTAATGAAATGGCTTGCCATATTTTGCACAAAATATCCTAATTTATTGGGATAGTTCCAAAATTCTTCTATTTCTCTCATTTCGAATTTTAATATATAGTTCCATCCTTTGATCTAATAAATTAGTATAATCTGTAATATAATTGTCATATAATTCTTTAAGATTATCATATTCCTTAGATGATATATCCATAATCTCTAGTTGAGAAAAAATATTTTTTATTTTTTCTAATAGTCTTTCTAGCAAATTATCTAATCCTTTAATTGTATAGTCTGGCATCATTTAGATAATTCCTTACAAACTTTATGAATAATAATAACATGATAGATAAGTTTTTGCAAACATGATAAGTAATAATCTCTACGATTCTTTCAAGATATTAGAAGAATTCTTTCTAAATTTAACAAAGACAATAATTTTACCTTACTTTTGATCTTAAATCTGTATTCTTAGAACCGAGTGACCTTCATGCTCTGAATCTGCAAACTGTTCCCTCAAACGGCATTTTGCCTCAATGGGAATTATGTTATTTCAACTTCTTGCTCTCACTATTTCTTTTCGTAGAATTAAGAATAAGGATTTTAAGTAAAGAAAATTCTCTCTTTGTTAAAGTAAGAAAGAGATTATCTTCTTCAATCTGTCAAGAATCTATGGGATAGGAAGTTTAGAAACTCATATTTTTCTGATATCAAAAGATTGGGATTTTATTTCTATAATAATTTATACAAGATTTCTATTGTATACAAGGGGTTTCCAAAAAAACTGGTTTTGAAGAAAGTTTAAGGAAAGAGAATGATTTCTAACTCGAGATGATCAATTCTTTCCCCAAGGACCTCTATTTATACATTACTCAAACTTACTAATATACTCTCCATTACATCACTGCATACATCAGAATTTGAAAAAGGCTCACATGCCTCTCTATTCTTTTCCTCCTGGGGTCTACATTTTCACATGCATTTTTTGCTTTTTCATCAAAGGGGCATCTTTTCTTCTATTATTGCCTCTCCATCTTTGGCTCCATATGCAGCTAGCTAGATGCTTTGGTAGTGGTAGGTCCCCTTTTATTTATCTCCATTCATCTTTTATCTTGAAGAATCAATCTTTTTAATCTTGTCTGCATGTGGGGCACTCCCTCAATCAGCATGATTCTTGGATTGTTGTAGGACTTCCATTAATTTGATGAGTATCAAATTTCTAGATATATTCTTTCAAAATATTAGATTTTTCTTTTCCATTATTTGTAAGGAGTGTCCATCATTCATATTGACACAAGCATCTAAATTTCTTATCATATAAGTTCTTTACAATGTTGTAAAGAATTTTCATCCCCAAAACTCTTTGAGATTTTATCCATGATTTATTGATTTTAGGCAATGGTTTATTATTTCGGCCAATTTCAATCTGAAAATCTCGGCCAACATATCCAATTGTGATAATATGTTCAACATGATAGTATATCATTCCATCAACCTCGGGACTTATTGAATAAAATTTGATATAAATCAATCTTCCTTGGACAAATTTTGAAACTTCTGCCCTGAATATATCATCAAATTTTTCAATTTCTTTTAAATCTTTTCCTGGATAGATCAAATCCAGAAATCTATAATCTGCCTCCATTTTGACCATGAAAGGGTCTGCATCTTTGGTAATTATTAATATGGGATAAACATGATCTCCTGATGCAATTAAATATCATTCATTTTCTTCCAATTCATAAACAATCTTGGCAAATGATCTATATTCTTCTTCTTTTGATGATAAAGGGGTATCATCATCTTCATCAGTTTTGATTCTGATAACTCTTGTATGTTCATCACCATTTTTTATAGTCACCTTCCGGGGACTTGCTATGTCTCGTTTGATATTGCTGGGTCCACTGCTGCTTCCTGGCTGTGTACCTGTTTGTATTTTTGAGATTGTATCAATTGGTATTTCTTCTTTGGTATTTAATGACTCGAATTGTGAAGTAATATCAACAATTCTGTCATTCAATTCTTTGGTATATTTAGAATGAGAATTAGAGATTTCCACCAACAATTTGACATTTTGTTGGATAGATTCTGCCATTTTCTCTAATTGCTCAATTCCAATTTTCATATCTTCTGATTCTTCCATGATGAATTTCATTCGTCTGTTGACGTCTATTAATGAATTTTTGATATTATCCATCTCCAAATTCGATATTCCTGCTCAAAAAATCTGCAAGATAGTTATTTATTCCTTTAATATGAATAATATCAAAATTATAAAATGATAAATATGCTTGTCATCTGTGTAACTTTCTATATTGAGGTTCCATAGGTAACTTATTTCTAATAAGTCCTGCAACTTGAGAATTATCAGTTTCAACAATAAATTTTTTAGATTAAAGGAATAATGAAAACTTTTTTATTCCTCTAATAATTGCTAGCAATTCTTTTTCATGAGTAGTATAATTTATTTCTGTTTGGTTAAAAGTTCCACTTGAATATCTGCATATTTCATTTAAATCTGTTTTTAATATAGCTACCCAATATTTATCCGAGGCATCAGTATTAACAATTAGATTATCTTTTTCATCTGATAACCTTAATTTTGGTAAATTTTTACATTCTTCTTTTAATGATTTAACAATTTCATTATGTTCTTTGTTCCAACCTTTAGTATTTGTTTTCCTAAGTAGAATTTGTATCTTATGTCTCTTTTTTGAGAGATTTTCAATAAATCCTTCAGCATGGTTTAAACATCCTAAAAATTTTTGTATTTGTTCTTTGGATTTTAATTCATTTCGAAAGCTTTCTATTTTTTTAGATATATGAGTTTGTAATTTTATTCGTTTTCTATCTATTGATAATCCCAGAAAATCTATTTCTTGTTTCTCGATTATAAATTTCTTTTTAGAAAGCACAATTCCTTTCTTTTTACATTCATTTATGAATTGTAATAAATGAATCATATGTTCTTTTTTATTATTAGAGTATATTAGTATATCATCTATATAAACAATAAGAAAATCACTAAACATTTTGAATATATTATCCATTTTCATTTGAAATATTTGTGGTGCATTTTTTAAACCAAATGACATAACTAATCATTCATATTTTCCTTGAGGTGTACTAAAAGTTGTATATTGTATACTATCTTTTTCCATTTTTATTTGCCAAAATCCAGATTTACAATCAAATTTGGAATAATATTGTTTTCCTTTTACAAGATTTATTAGGACTTCTTTATTTGGTAAAACGTAACTATCAAATTTAGTATATTTATTTAATTCCTTATAGTTTATTACCATTCTAGCTTTTCTCTAATCTGCTCAGAATGTTTCATAACCATAAAAGCTGGACTACTACGAGGTCCATTACTGAGTCTAATTAACTTTTGTTCTAATTGTTCTTTTATTTGAATTTTAAATTCTTGCATATCCCGTAAGGTATACATCATTGGTCTAACTCTTATTATAACATTTTCTGTTAATTCTATTTTAGCTTTAGGATGATATGGTTTCCAAAATAATAATGGATTTTCTTCATAAATTTTTTCTAATTGTTCTATGATTTTTTTCCATACTTATTTCTATTTCTGTTTTTAGGATCTTTTTATATGATAATTTTTTATTTTTTAGTTCATCTTGTACTATTGGTCGTTTTTCTCATTTATCATCACGCTAGGCTAGCTGAACTCTGTAAGATCTAAGTTCTCTTGATATTTTTAATAGATATGCACAAGGTGTTTGTAACATTATCATGTAATTATGTTGTTTATAGTATTGAAATTGTTGGATAAAGTCATTTCCTAATAATATATCACATTCTAGGTTATTATAATTATATACTTTATTTATTATAACTTGTTTACTACCAAGTATTATATTAACTTTTTCAGCACTATCAATTATTTGAGTGCTTTCTCCGGTCACTCCTATTATTTTTATTTTACTATTTTTATTCCATGATTTTATTAATAAATTTTTAAAAATTGTTATATCACTTCCTGTATCAATTAAGGCACAAATTGTTATGTTTGTTCCTACTATAGTAACTTGTATATATACTGCCAATGGAAAGTTTATTTGATTATTCATCCACTTTCTATTTTATATAATGTAGTTTATCCTTTATGAGTTATATATAATCCTTCTCTTTTTATACTATAATTTTCTAATTCATTTAAGAAACTCATTCTAATAATATATGAGGTTCAATATCCATACTTTCATCCAGATAATATGATACTAAAAGATCAATCCCACCTATTTTTATTGGTATCTTTACCTTTAATTCTGTAATATATAGTTGTCCATCAAAATTCCTGTATTCATATGGTTTTATCTTGTAAGTCATTAATCCTTCATTTTTATTTGCAGTCATATGACATTCACCAGCTCCTGTATCTATCAATATATTTGGTCCTTTTATATACCTCCTACCGTTGAAATGTTTTCCTTCTATTTTCATATTTCCAATATTTTCATGAGGTTTTATTTCTTATATACCACTAGTTTCTCCCAAATATTCTTTTTTATTAGGTAGTCTAAGACTTTTTGATTTCTTTATCAACCTTCCATTGTGAAATGTTATTTTATAATCTTCTTCTTCTCTTAACTCTGTTATTTTAGGCTTATTTTTAGTTATATTAAATTCATATTCTTCTGGAATAAGATTTATTTGTTTGTTTGGTTCCACTATTTTACTAATATCCTTACATTCCTTATGAATTTCTATGTATGGTTTATTAGAATAAATATTCCCATAATTAGAATTAGTAAATGTATATAATGCCCTATATTCCATAGTCATAATTTGGTCTCCTGGTTCCATTATATCATTTCTATGTAATTTGAAATGTAATCCTAAGACTTCATTAAAGTTTTTATCTTTCAATAAGACACAATATTTTGGGTAACAAGTAAATATTAACTTTTGATATGCTAAATTTCCATCTATAGTTCCTAAATGACCATCTTCAAAATTTATAATTCTTTCATCATGTAAACTTACAATTAATGGTGAATCTATTCCTTCCCTAAATAAGGATTTAAACATTATTTGTATTCCTATTAAATAAACATATTGGGTTTTTTTCACTATGTTTTTTTCACTTATTTTTGATAATAATTCTGATACTATACTTTTTGTTAAAAGGTTTATCTTGTGTGTTCCTTGAGTAGTCCTAACATCTATAGTTTTTTCAATCTTATAGTATTCATTTATTGCTATTCTTTTTTTCTCCATATTCTATCTAGAATTTCTCATTTTCCTATTTTCAAATCTAAGGATAACTTTAGTATTTTCTTAAATTTATTATTATCAAAAGTTACTTTTAATCCATAACCTTCTATTCCCTCATATTCTTGGATTTCTACGTTATTATTTTCTATTTCTTCAATTTCTGTATTTAGATTCTGATCCATAATCTTCTGAATCTGCTTCACTTATAAATACTTCCTGATTATTATAATGTTCAATATCAGATATTTCACTTAATTCACTTTCTATTTCAAAATAATCATTTTGTAATATTTTCACTTTTTTCTTTGTGCAATCAGGACTTATATGACCTATTTCTCCATATAATTCCAACACTTACATTGTTTTTTTATCTTTCTTGTAAGGTTTATTTTTCTGTATATTATTTTTTCTTTTATAATATTTCCTTCCAGATTTTATGTATTTTTTCTTAAAATTTCTATATTTTTTAAATTTTCTGTTTTTATACTTTCTTTTATTTCTTTTTTCAGAATTACATCCCCATCTTGTAGTTTTTCCATATTTTCACAACATATTCTAGTTAATTTTCCTAATTTTTTCAATAATTGTCTTTGTTGACATATATATGAAAGTCTTTCAAACAAGAATTTTATTTTTGATCCTAGTGTTCTAGGTATTCCTATATTTTCTTTAATATATTTTTCAAATTTTATTTTAAAATATATTCCCAATGATCCTGGTAATTTATTGTAATACATATCTTGATATACTTTTTGATTCTCATTACTATAAAATTGAGTATAATAGTAATCCTTGAATTCACAAGTATATTCTTTAATTTTACACATATCATAAATTGTTAAATTAATTAACTTAACTCTTGCATTATCTTTTTCCCGTATTGCTTCTTTTTCATAATTTCTTAACCAATTTTCTCCTAAGAATTTATTTGCAATATATTCTACTAATCTTTCTATTCCTAGTTTATCTGACTTTATTATTTCTGTTTGTACATTTTTTTTTATTAATGATTTTGTATCACTACTAATTACTTCCCACCAATTTCTAACATTTCCTTCAAAAGATGCAATTAAAAAATCTATTCTCCTTTCAGTATTTTCCCATGTATCATCTTTATTATATAAAAAGAATAATATCATTGAATCTGCCCAAATTATTAAGGCTTTCTTAGTGTCTATTTTACAATCTAAGTCTAATTTTGTTCCTCCATGATTAACGAGTTTATCATAATTATTATTTAATTCAAATCTATTACTGTATTTATTTCCTTTAGACATTTTTTTCTCTTATTTTATCATAAAATTGTCTATTTGGTTATCTATTGATTCTTATTTAGAGGTCCCTATGGGATTAGGTCCTCCTCTAGTATTCATTAAGATTTGATATTCATCATCTATACTTTCTAAGTTTAAATGATCAAAATTATCTATAAGTAAATCTAATTCTTCATTCATTTTCTTTGTCTTGATTTTCTTCAATTTTCTGTTTACCTAACATTTTTTCTCTAGATTCTTCCTCTTCTAATATTTTAGGTAATATATTTTTTCTAAACTCATCATTCATGCTTCCTGTTTCTATTATCATATTTTTTCTTTCAATATGTTTTTTCCCTATTCTGGTTATTTCTTTTTCTATAAATTTTTTATCTATTCTATTATTCTTTTCTTCATTTTCTATTAATTTTCTGACTTCGAGTTTCAATATATTTATATCATTTCTTACTTCTTTTATTT
Source organism: Olea europaea var. sylvestris (assembly GCF_002742605.1). Lineage (NCBI taxonomy): Eukaryota > Viridiplantae > Streptophyta > Magnoliopsida > Lamiales > Oleaceae > Olea > Olea europaea. The sequence continues at coordinate 22,508,026 of NC_036243.1, read as the reverse complement.
CATTCTTTATTTCTTGTACATCATTCATTAATGTTCTTATTAAATGTTTTAATTCTTCCATATGTTCATTGATTGACATTTTCTTTTATCAATTTTTTGATTGACAATAATAAAATGCTATGTACTCAGCATTTTTACACTCTTTTATCATTTTATCATATTTTTATTTTATTACTTCAATATTTGTTAGTTCTTTTAATTTTTCATAATACCTTGCCTTTTCTTAATACCTTTTTTGTTTTAATTTTAATATTTGTTTTTTTGAGTTTTAGTTATATCGCCAGTATTAATCATTATTTAATCTAAAATTTTATTATTTATTAATCTTATTCTTCTTAACTTTCTTTCTAAAATATTTTTAGTTTCTTTCATTATATTTTTATGATGATTCAAATATTTCTCTATAATATAATTCATTTTCAAATACTTCGATAATTATTTCATATGTACATCTATCTTTGATAAATCCTATAATTAATTTATGTAATATTTGTTCTTTTATTTCTCTAGGTAAATTCCTAGTTACATATAATGTTATTATTTTTAATTTATTAGAGATAGGGTTGAAAAATATATAACATCCTTTTTCTTCAATACATTGATAATAATTATTTATTTTTATGACTTCCATAATTTTTTTTTTCCAGATTACTATGAAATCTATTTCACTCTGGATTTCTTCTATATATATATATATATATATATATATATATGCTTATATTCTTCAAATAATATCTTTTTAATTATTTTTTTTTTTAGTTAATTTATTTGTTATTAAGCGTATATAAAATCTTAATGTAAGGTTAAAAACTAATTTTTTATATGCTTGTGGTAATCTATTTTTTATTGGTCTTTTCATAAATTTTTAAATAATTCTTCAAAGTCTAATAATGTTTGAGAATTTATAATATCAATATCTGTTATCATATCTATGTCTGTTCTAAAAGATATATCGTATTTTGAGATATTTTTCCATTTTTTTAAGTGGTCAAATTACCTGGAAAAAACGGGAGCTAAATAAATTACCATTCGCAAACCCTATCTTGTCATCATTATCAGCAAAACCTGGTGAATTTGTTCAGCAATGGCGGGTTGGATCGGACGGTCTGTGATCTGTGTCCTGGCGGCTCTGTTGTTGGCATCATCGACGATTGCCAGCTTAGATGGCCCATTCATAATTGCCAATAAGAAAGCCAAGCTCACCAGGCTCAAATCGGGCTCCGAACGTGTCTCTGTTTCCATTGATGTCTACAATCAAGGATCCACGTATAGTCAAATTCCATCTCTTTTACTTAGATCTTCCTTTTTATTGTTCCTAATTTATAATATTTTTATTGTTTGATTTGAAATTTGGATTAATTTTGTGTTTTACGAATTTGATTGTAGTTATTGTATTCTGTCAGTTACCGAACCGAGGATTTTTTGTTGTTTAATTATTATTTTTCCTTTCTTGTGATAATTAATGACTTAAAGAGGGAAATTGAGTTCCTTTAAATTCCTTAAGAGGAATTGATCTGCCTTTATTTTTGTTATTCCTAATTTTTATTTTTTTTCGTTTTGCTGCATGAGAGCTCATTTGAAATTTGAATTGATTTTATGTTTTTATTGTTGACATACTTGAATGTAACTATTAAGTTAAGTTAGTTACGATGTTCTTGTTATTATTATTTTTCTTTTTCTTTTTTTTTTTTTTTTTTCCTTTTTTGCAATAATAAACAACTTTAAGAGGGAGAAATTGCGATGCTTTAAATGCATGGAATTCATTTGCTTCTATCATAAATGGAAAGCTTTTAAAGCTAGATCAGTAATTATTTGAGATTATCCATTGGAGTTGATTGCTAAATTCTTAACTTGATTTCAGTTTGTGTCTGTAAGAAAGCGTTCAGTGGTTTCTCTGTTTTCAATTCATTTCCCTAGTATAGATTCTTCAAAAGTTGCTATGTGATTTTCACAGTACACATCACAGGGGCCTTTCCGCCTTTGTTTTCATCTATGGTCTGTAAATTGGTTTATTCTGTAATTCAGCAGCTTAACTAACATCTTTGAAGCTTCTGATCATCTTCACTTCTGCCTCTGTTTTATATAATTTTGACAAAATCTGTGGAACTCTACCTGCTTTACCACATTAAATTATGTTTAACAACTGCTAAGTTGCCAGCTTATAATCACTTTTTTATATCAATGGAATAGCATGAACAAAATTGAGAACGTTCCCTGATCAAAAATCATAGAAATTTGTGCTTTTTAGAAACCTATGGAGTTATTGTTTTGTTGTCGGGCTTATCCCATTAGTAATGATAACTGTTACTTTTACTGTTGGTGATGAGGCTCTCATATAAAAGATGAATTTCTTTTCTTACAATGTATTTGTATATGCTATTGTAATTCTGGGATTGTGTTACAACGTGTACTCAATTTCAGGACTGCCTATGATGTAACCCTTAATGATGGTGGTTGGACCCAAGACATATTTGATATCGTCTCTGGTAACACTTCAACGTCGTGGGAAAGGCTTGATGCGTGAGTCCTAATTTAATGAACACCCCCACCCCCCCACCCCCCCGGGGTTCATGCTGTTGATCTTCCTTTTTCGATCTACGCCTTCAGTAAGTCTGCCTGCGAATAATCTCTTTATCATGCTAATCTGGATGATTGTAGGGGGGCTCTTCAGTCACATTCCTTTGAATTGGAAGCCAAAACCAAAACTATGTTTTATGGAGCACCAGCAGTTATCACATACCGTGTCCCCACGAAGGCTGCTTTACAGGTTTGGCACTGTCACAAGAGTTATGTCATTTGTGTATGCTTTCTTAATGTCAATGTCATTTCGACGTGTTGTGCAATCTTTTGACTGTCTATATTTTAGGAAGCATACTCAACTCCAATCCTGCCACTAGATATTCTAGCAGATAGGCCTCCTGAGAAGAAGTTTGAGTGGGTAAGCTTTGATGTAGATATATTTAAACGTGTTCATTGTTCAGTATACTTAGTGCTATGTTCACTAACAACCCTTGCCATTTTTTTTCTTTTTGCATGGAATTATTTCGTGGTTGCATCTGAAATCTTACAGGCTAAGGTATGTATCATTCTTGCTAGTTGTCTGTTCCTTTAGGAAAGCCCATCAAAGTATCTGCATCAAGATCATTCTAGCTAATAATAATAAGTAAACAGCAGAAGATAAAACCATTGCTGCAGCTACTGAAGTAAATATTTAAATTTTATATTTTCTGCTTACAATAAACTTCCTTTCTGCAGAAGCTGTTGGTGAAATATGGCCCCCTTATCTCTGTGGTCTCTATTGTGGTTCTGTTTGTGTACCTGGTCGCAACTCCATCAAAATCCAGTGGCCCAAAGGGGAGCAAGAAGAAGCGCTAATGACTATATTCAACTGCTGTGCAGCTGTCTTTCTTTGTCTATGCGCGTGTTGCCAGCAGGCTTGTCTTCTTATCCCCACTTTGTCATAGCCCATCAAATATTTCATTTCCGGTTGTCAGTACAATTCTGCGTTAGGGCTTTCAAAAGTTCTAAATGATAAGCTATTAGAAGAGAGATGAACTGACTTCTTAGTCCGGCCTCTTTTTAAGCTAGGAGTTATTTGCTTTAAGGATCGCCATCTTAGGTTGCTGCCTGGAATTCGTGAAGTTTTCTTGTGTTTATTTGTACTTTTTTGAGCAATGCAATTTATCTATCTTGAACTCCCATAATTTCCTCACTCTTTCTTTCTTTTTCTTTTTCTTTTTTTTTTTTTTTTTTTTTTTTTTTTCTTTTTTTTTTTTTTCTTTTTGTTTTTTTGTTTTGTTTTATGTATTATTGAATTTGAATGTCACTCTTTAACTGAAAATTTTATGACAATGGAGGGGCAATGGTGTCTATTTGTATAGTTTCACTGAAAGTTGTAACCAGCTTGAGCTCGGAGCTAATTAAAACAGGAAACATGTGCCAAGGCGTTTTGAAGGTTATGTGCTTATGTTTTTGTTTGTTCATGAAGCTCTTATTCCAACGGTGAAAAATTCATCCATAAATCGAGTGAATGATATACCTAAGTGGTAAAATCAAGATTTTAATCTAAATTAAAGTCTATAATTAATTTTAATCACATGTTTTATGCTATCCATAATTTTTTAACCATATATTTTGATAATTTTTATTAAAATAAGCTAGAAATCTGATTTTAATTTTCATCAAATAGCTTGAATTACATCAAAGTGGCGAAACTTAAAACATCGAGACTTTGGGAAGTCTAATTCCAAATGCATAACTAATGTTTGGCTCTTGTTTAAAAACTTTTTATAAACACTCAAATCACTTTTTATTCACATTTTTTTTAAAAAAAATTATAAATTCTACTTATTTGTTTATTATTGATTTTCATTATTTATAATTTAAACATATTATTAGTATTTAGAGCGTCTTTAGCTACTAGTGAGTTTGCCATGCCATTGAAGGTTGGGGGTTTATAGTGACGAAATTGTTCAACAATTGAATTGGTGTTGTTAGAGTTTGTATTTTGGAACCAGCTTGTGCTTGTTGTCTACCTAGATTTTGTATCGTCCTCAACAATTCCCTCATGAATGTAACTTGTAACTTGTAACTTGGTTTCGTTGTTGTTTTGCCATTTTCTTAATGCTAATGAAATTTCAATTTAGAAATATTTGATAACAAAATAATAATAATAATAATAATAATAATAATAATAATAATAATAATAGTCGTCGTCGTCGTCGTCGTCGTCGTCTTTGTAATGACGGAAAAAACTTTAAAAAATTTTAAATCATTACATATGGTATTTTGTTTCCAAAAAATATCAAATAAATAAAGGTTTTCTATATAAGTAAATATTTATTTCAAATCTCTATGAGTCCTAAAAGTCTTCTGGTGGAGTCTCATCATTCAAAGTAATGCATGACTCGAGCTTAAAATCCGTAATAAAATCAATGAAATTTTGTGGCTCAAGTTTTTGCTCGGTGTCTTTCGGCTCTGGTTCGATTTCCTCCTTTGGGTCTCAGGCTCTTCCTCTTGTTTTGGCTCGGGCTTAGGCTTTAGCGCTAGCTCTTGTTGTTTGTGGTTCCACAAGATTATGATGTCCTACAGTATCTCTTAAAATCAATCATATTTCAATCTTTTTTCAAATATAGCCCATAATCCATATCTCTCATGAAGTAAGTCACGTCTCTTCATTGATGTAACGACCCGAGTCTCTGTACCCAAGCCGTTAACTTACGTACTGTCCGCTTTGGGTGGACCTTATACCCACTTACTCGTCAATTGGGACTAGGATTCAATTTAAGTAAAATGTTATGAATTCGAATCTCGGAGGACAGGACAGAAAGGCGTGAGGGGTAAGTGGGCACAAGGCTCGCCCAAAGCAGACAGTACGTAAGCTAACGGCTTGGGTACAGAGACTCGGGTAGTTACGCGCATTTTCTTGTAACGACTTGGGTCTCTGTATCCAAACCGTTAGCTTACTTACTATCCGCTTTAGGTGGGCCTCGCACCCACTTACCCCTCACGACTTTCTGTCCCGTCCTCCGGGATTCGAACTCATAACATTTCCCTTAAATAAGACTTAAGTTAAATTCTGGTACCAATTGACAGCGTTTTTTGTAACGACCCGGGTCTCTGTATCCAAGTCGTTAGCTTACGTACTGTCCGCTTTGGGTGGGTCTTGCGACCACTTACCCCTCACGGCTTTCGGTCGCGTCTCCTAGGATTCAAACTCATAACATTTTCCTTAAATAAGACTTAAGTTGAATCCTAGTACCAATTGGGCTATACCGCTCTTTACTACGCGACAGTCACTATTTGTACTCACTCCTCCCATTTCCTCCCCGAATCTCTTCTTTCAATGGATCTTTTCTTGTGTTTAGGTTAGCTCTCTACTTTCATCCCCCACAACTAAATAAGCTCGCCAGTAACTCCAGAGAGGAATATAGGCACTTGCTCTTCAGTCTATCTATGGAAACCTTATTTCCTTGATGAAATCATGCCTCTAACTAGCCTTTAAACGTCTTTTTATGGCCAGAAAATCAACATTCAAGATTTGGTACCCCCTAACTTTCTCGAGCCCAATTGATATCAGGATTCAACTTAAGTCTTACTTAAGAAAAACGTTATGAGTTCGAACCCTGGGGGACACGACAAAAAGTCGTGAGGGGTAAGTGGGCGCAAGGCCCGCCCAAAGCGGACAGTACTTAAGCTAATGGCTTAAGTACAGAGACCCGGGTCGTTACAATTGAGACCGTATTATGATATATCGAAAGGACCGTCCCCTCATTATATCCAAACAATCTTGTCTATTCCCACTTAAAAAAAGAAATACTCGACATGTTCAACAGAGGTTCGCTCCCATCTCACTTCAAAACTTATGTGAGTCTCAATGGCCATTTGAACACAATGAAGTTACATTGGGCTATTCCTATTCATCCCAGCTATTTGCCAAGTCCTAATCATGGGACAAGTATAATTTCTATTTTGCTTAATCTATTGGCAACAATATTATTTTATTCAATACTCGCATAAACAATATTCATATCAAACGTGGGAAAAAATGACTATTAAATTATGCGAGGTGAACATACTTTTACATTTCATAGTATGGAGCAAGATGATTCATAATCCTACTAAAAATATGACATTACATTTCATATTTGAGATCATTTGGAGAGTGGTCAAGTAGTGAGCGTTGTGTACTAAGGATTCTTCATCTCATTACATGTTTAAGACTTTAAAAAATAAAATAGGATTTTCTCAAAATAGTGGTTTCATAAAAAAATTAATTTTCTTAAATCCAAGTTTGAAATATTGTTTTTCATCTTGTTGATTTGAATATCACACAACCAATAAGCTTCTAGATCAGGAGGAGGGTCATAAGTGGACCCCTTAAATTCCAAACTCTTCTTAGGCAGTACAAGTCTTTTCAATAAAGTCTTTCAATTTTGCGAGTATGTAATTCAAGAAAATTGAAACAATAAGTGAGATGTGAAATCGCTTAAAATATAAATTTTCTAATTGATAATTTTTTTTTTTAAAACATCAATCAAAAGCTAAAGGAAAACACATAAATATTTACGATACGTGAAATATAAAACATGAGCATTATGCATAACAATTTAAATTCTAAACTTTCATTTTTAAAACAAATATTACCCTTCAAAAATTTTAAAATAAGATAAAATAAAAGGTCTTCCTTTTTTTTTCACATTTGATATGAATATTGTTTATGTGAGAATCGAATAAAATAATACTATCACTAATAGATTAAGCAAAATTGAAATTACACTTGTCCCATGATTAGGATTTGACAAACAATTAGGATGACTAGGAATAGCCCAACATACCTTCATCGCACTCAAATGGCCATTGAGAACTACATAAATTATGAAGTGAGATGGGAGCGAACCTTTGTTGAATATGTTGAAGATTTCCTTTTTAAGTGGGAGCAAACAAGGTCGTTTGGGTATAATAAAGGGATGGTCCTCTCGATATATCATATTATAAGCGCTATGTGGCCTCAATGGAGAGACGTGGCTTATTTCGTGAGAGATATGGATTATGGACTATATTTGCAAGAAGATTCAAATATGATTGATTTCAAGGGATACTGTAAGGACATCATAATATTGTAAAATGACAGACAACAGGGTTCAGTGCGAAAGCTCGAGCCTGAGCCAAAACCAGAGCTAAAGGAAAAGCTTAATGAGGACCTAGAGGAAGAGCTTAAGGAGGACCCAAATGAGGAAATCGAACCAGAGCGGAAAGACCCTAAGTAAGAGCTCGAGCCACAAAATTTCATTGATTTGATTGCGGACTCCAAGCCCGAATCATGCATTACTTCAAATGATAAGACTCGTGTTAGTTTGATGGTCATTCTTCGAGTAATGTTCTGTAAAATCACATTATGAATTTGCGTTCGTTTATTTGCGTGTTATAATTTGAAGTGATTGTCTAAGGTTCCATGATCATAATGGACGTCACAAATTGTATACTCGATGGATCGGGTATAGTAAGACACAATTTGTGATGTGATCAAAATTATGTCGTTCACAATCAGTTCATAAAGTTGGACGCTTTATGTTGATAAGATTGTATTGTTCTTATTAAGATTTGTCTATATCTTGAAATAGGAACAATAATGTGTTTCGATGCACATTGAACGAGACCGCGTAGTTGACTCATTTGTGACCGTTTGAAATGAGACTCTACTTGATTATCAAACATGTCACCTAAATCCTGGGTGAGTAATATACCTTTGATTGCTAGTTCAAGTTCTTTGAAGTACCAATGAGTGAAGTCTTAAATAGAAGATTGATTTCGGTGCTTTGGGAATCGGGCCGAAACAATTAGAGATCATATACTTACAATATTGGAATCCATTAATCATTGAGATGAGACGATCGTCACTCTAAGGTATTTTCCTAGGCAAATTGAATCCGAGCTTAGTAGGTCGACGATGAGATCGTTGGACTTTACATTGTGATTTGATCACAGCGAATTTGCCGTATGAAAATGAGATTTAGAGGGTAATGCATGTTGAAGGGCAAAACGGTCATTTTGCCAGTTTCAACATATTGACAGTCAAATGGGGGTTGACTTGTAGAACGATAATCAGAGGATATTGTTATTGGATCATAATTTGCTTATATAACTATCACTCGACTCGAGAGTGCAATCTCAATTTTTTGGTAGAATAAATCGAGATTAATAGATGTATCTCAATTGGTCAAGAGTTAACCCAATTGAAAACATCTATTGGAGCTTAGGTCATGTGAGTCCAATTAGGTCCCTCTCTTGGCTCCAATAAAAGGTGTGTGACTTAATTGGCTTACTACAATAAAGTCTAAGGAAATTTGTGCAATTTTCAAACCCTAATAGGTCGTTATAAATATACACATTATTGGCATATTTTGGTGTGAATTTAGGGTTAGCTACTTTTCACATTCCCCAAAAAGGAATAACACCTAGTGGAGAACAAGGGAGAAGATCTAAGGGAGGAAGCAATTGGTTAGGCCATTAATAGCTCCTTCGAAAAGGTTATCATCTCCCCTTTCTATATATGTGAGGATTTTATGATACAATGATCTCAAAGTCAATCAAATCCTTATTTACATGATTTTCATCTTCAAAGGAAAATTAATTTTCTATTGTGATGATTAAAGTTCATTAACCAACAAATGGTATCAGAGCTAAGGTTATTGTATGCCTTGAGTAGGATTAATTTTTTTTTTTTTTTAATCCTAGTGTAATATGCATTTTATTTGGGTGGTGTTAGGTTATTTGATTTTGACATGTTTATGCTTTAAATATGTTTAAAGTTATTGTTGATACACTCATAATTACTTTTGGCCCTAGAATTCCTTTTTACTTTCTATTGTAATTCATTTATTATGGTTATTCTCTAGAAATATTGTAAGCCATAAGGCATTAAGTTTTTTTTTTTAATTTTTTCTTCATTTTTGTTTTTATATTTTGAGGAAGAAATGTAAACTTGTTGTTGCAATTTCAATAAAGAAGAAGGACGAACAAGGAGCAAGAAATAAAATAAAAAACACAAAAAAAAAAAATCAGACAGCAACCATAGCTGGCTGCTGCTGCTACTGTTGCCTTGCAGCAGCAAGCTGAAGGTCGCCGAAGGGCCAACTCCGGCTGCGACTTATTTTGGGTCGTCAGAGGTGTGTGTGTTTTTGGTGGAAGTGTATTTTCTTGCTATGGTTTGAAAATTAGGGTAAAACTTGAGCCAATGTTATCGGATAATGACCTTGTTGGTTTTAAGTTTTTGGCCTATAAATTAAATTAACCCTATTTTCTTGTTACATGAGGTGGACTACAAAGAAGATTGAAGAATTAGGCCAGGATGTGGCCCAATGTAATTCTTTTTATCCATGTTGTAATTTAAATTCTTAGGATGTGCCGTTAGTGATTATTATTCATTTAATTATCGCTTTTACCGCTTTATGGATGGATGAATGTTTAATTATTATCGCATGTCATGTAGATTAAATGAAACACCACCCGGTGCACTAAAATCATATGTATTTACATTTAAATATTTTTTATCACTCTAAAATTAATTAGAGGTGGTTGAAAAATATTTTATAATTAGCGCCATTATAATTGTTTATATTTGGCGGACCAATTAAGTGAAAATCCAACGGTATAAAATAATAAGTGGAAGAGGGTTTATAGGTATGTATAAACCTACGGGCTCCTCTGTCATCCAATTTGTTATTAAAATACGTATGTTTAGTATCGAATTATATCGGTCTCCCTATAGGAGAACTAAGTTATTTTAGATTAACTGAAATTGGATCTAGTAATATAATTTCTTTAAAAATGAAATAATGGGATGATCATCCTATAGACGACATCTTATATATTTCGGATATTTTAAAATTATTGACGGAGGTTATTACACTTATATATGAATATTTTTGGGGACTTCCTATAAAAGATTTCAACAAAATTATTCATAGGCCAAATAAAAATTAATCCTCATTTTCTTGTGGCATGAGATGCCTAATTCAATAAAATGAATGGGAGGGTCCCAACCTTGCTAACAACTATATTGACCTCCTATAGAGGGTGTGTTTAAAGTTGTAAGAGCTTAAGGTTTTTTTTTATTACAAATATAGTTTTGGATCTATATTTGCATATTCATATACATGCATCATACAAAGATTATTGCTCATTTTATCAGAAAATGTCGCTTAATTCATTATCAGTAATACTTAACAAAAATCAACTTGTGGGAGAAAACTACGTTGACTGGAAAATGAATCTTAATACTGTTCTTACTGCTGGAAAACTCAAATATGTGCTGGATGAAGTTTGTCCCGAAACCCCTAAAGATGACTCCACGGAATCTCAAAAGACTGCATATGAAAAGTGACATCATTATGATAAGATGGCCCGCTGTTACATTTTGGCATCCATGTCAAATGTGTTACAACAGAAATATTAGAATATGCAAACTGCTTTTGACATAATGGAAAACCTTCAAGAGATGTTTGGACATTAAAGCCGACAAGCTAGGCAAGCCTCCATTAGGGCAATTATGAACACACGCATGAAATCGAGAGCATCTGTAAGGGACCATATGTTAACCATGATTGGTCACTTCAATGCTGTAGAGGTTTTAGAAGCTGACATTGATTCCGAGATTGACATGGTCTTTGAGACTCTTCCTGAGATGTTCTCACAATTTATAGTTGATTATAATCTACACAAGATGGACATGTCTCTGACGGAATTAATGAAAAAGCTACAAAATGTTGAATCTGTTCTAAAAACTAGGAGTGGAAGTGCTTTGACTGTTACAACTGGACCCTCTCATCCTAAGCCTTCTGGTGGCAAAGGAGGAAAGAAGAGGAAGAGGCCAAACAAAAAGTCAGATAACAAGTCAAAGGGGAAGAAAACTACTGTCGATGGGAAACCAAAGGGAAAGTGTTTTATTTGTGGACAAAAGGGTCACTGGAAGACGAACTGCCCAGATTACCTAGCTAAGGGGAAGCAAGGTAAAGACAATAATGCCCTATTCATTGAGTCATGCTTAGTGGTTAATTCTACTAATACCTGGATTGTAGATTCTGGAGCCACTAATCATGTTTGCAATTCTTTGCAGGGGTTTCAGGAAACCAAGCATCTCAGTGAAGGGGAGTACACTCTTAGGGTTGGCACAGGAGCAGTGGTATCTGCCAAAGCTGTTGGCACTTTTACTTATGTTTCGAGAATCGTAGGCATTTGATATTAGAT
>NC_036243.1:22464690-22490830 GCF_002742605.1 Olea europaea var. sylvestris | reverse complement strand
CTTTTTTTTTAATTTTTTTTTTTTTTTTTTTTTTTTTTTTTTTTGGCTTTTATTTAGATATGAGGGTATATTGGTTACTTTAAGTTAAAACTTTGGTGAAAAGAACGTTTAACGCAAAGAAATGTAGAAGGTAAGCAAAATGTCAAAAAATGACAGGTATGGACATTTTTCATAATAAACTTAAAAGGTAATGATATTTTGTCCCAATTACCCTATTCAAAAATATCTAGTCAGATACGTGCAATTTTCATAAAAAATTATATAACAATAAATTAAATATTTCATACCACTTTTTTATGGATAGTGACAAATCCATCAATAGTACTTTGAATTACCAAAGGATTTCACATTTCGTTCTAAAAGAACCCAACAAAGCTCACATTCCGTTAGGTCAAAGTCGAAGGTTCACTAACAATCCATACATAAATTATTGAACATAAAAGTATACGGAAACAAACTCTTGCACAAAAGTATCTTACCTCGTCAAATAAAATGAATTTTTGAAAGAATTCCAATATCTTTTCAACTTTCTCGACTGCGTCATTAAAATCGAGATTGACTCTCTCTCTCTACTATCTGCTGTATAAAATTTCTTAGTTGACAATTATGGAACAATTGTAAACTATTTATTGTAAAAAAAAAATAGTAGTTGAGTCATAGTACAATTGTGATGGAAAAAAATGTGTACCAAATTTGGATAGGAATTGAATTTCGATAAAACAAATCATACTATGACAGATGTAATTGAATTGGTATAAAATATATAATTAATGCTTATCTCACCAAAAGTAGATTCACTTACAACTACAATGGTAAAATTTGGATTGTACTAAATATAGTTTAACGTAGAAATTAACCCTATTTGGCAACCAAAAAGGAAAATAAATTAGCAACTTCATTAGTAACAAAAACATACATTTTGGAACTACAATATCTTGGGACTACCTTATTCAAATTAACTTTTTCTTGGGTCAAAGCTTCTAATTGATTACGACCTATAAAAAGAATTCAAAATTGATAAGTTTATTTTTGCTCTATCAAAATCTAATTATTTGACACAAATAAAAATATAAGAATTAAAAAAAATTGTTTCTTTTTAATCCCTCATTTATCAAAAAAGTAAAATGATTATATTTTTAAAAAAAAAATTCGGGCCTTTCCATGTTATATGCATCTTATTATATAAAAAGTTTCGCTTATCAGTTCATGAGGTACGAATGAATGGTGATTTCTTATATTACTCGTGTTTATACACATAAGGTACAAAGGACCATTTTCATGTCCAGTAACGACACTTGCATCGTTTTGTAGTTTTTAACCTATATTTAAAATAAAAAAAAATTAATTTTAATTTTTTAATGGAACGACCTCTTTTAATGGATTCCTAACGTGTGTAACATAGAAAGGTTAAATGTGTCATAAAGAAGGGTTGGAATGATATAAATTATATGGTATTGAGTTGGTAAAAGCACAATTTTTGTATGGGTCATACGCATCTTATAATGTAAATAAGTTTCACATGTAACAACACAAGAATCGTTTTTCATATCCCGTAATGCAATAAGTGTCATTCCACGAACGCATATAAGTCCAATAACAACACTTTGGTCATTCTCATAGATGCTTATAAGTCAGTAAAGACACTTGTACCGTTCTCATAGACGCTTATAATTCAAGTAATGACACTTATAACGTTCTCATGGATGCTTAAGTCCACTTATGGCACCTCTCTCTCTCTCTCTCTCTCTCTCTCTCTCTCTCTCTCTCAAGAAGCACAAGTGTCGATTTTTGGATTTTCACCTATATTTTGGAATGAAGATAGTGATGTTAAATACATCAACGCTATAAAGATACATACCAACATTTAACTTAAAATCAAACATTTATAACTAAAAAATCCATCTCCTGAAAATTAAATAAACGATGTAACTTCAAAAAGTTTATTAATATATGGATAAAAATGTCGTGCAAATATCTTTGCAACTATTTTTTTTCCTCCAATTGGACATATATTCCTGACGAACCAAATCTATATCGAATTGAGCTTGAATAGGCTTCATACATTTGGCCAGCTGAGCAGAACGGATGTATTTTGGCAAACTATCATAAATATAAACCAATCGTGAACTCTTACAACCCATATCTTGTAAGCTTGTCTCCAATTTATCGACCTCAAAATTAGCTGGTGTACCAGTTGTGATGCAAATTTTATGTCCTTGAAGTTCAGCAAATGTACAAAACAAAGAATTTGTATTTAGGTCTTGATTCCTATCATCTAAGTTGTAGAATACTTCTTAAATCAATTTACTCTACACCAATTACCAATCTACTTGTTTACTATGTCTTGAGCTTCCATCTTTACCTTGTATAAAATACAAAATAATAAAAAAACTTGCAATCACATAAGAGAAACAACAAATAATGCCAAAGTCAAATAATATATACCTGGATAGGAGCAAATAGCTTATCGTAACTCAACTTGACCTCGTTATCAATCCACACCTCAAAGTAGAGGCAAGTAAAATTTTATGTTCTTTTGTGCATCCTTCTAAATGTGCAAAACATTTATGATACTGAAATGAACACGTTTCACTAAATTATCGATCGATAAGTTTAATTAATAAATTTTTTTATCAAGCTATTGACACAATTTTCGCTATCTTTAATCCACCATCTCCAAAACCTCAAATTTATCAAAAATCCATTCACGTTAAAAAATTCAACTAACCTCAACTAAAATCATATAGGGACATAAATAAGTAGGAGAATATCGTGTAAATACTTTTGCTTAACTAAAATCATATGCAGACTTAAATAAGTTAAGAAACTGAAAATATAGAAAGATAAAACTAGTTCGTTTGATAGGATTAAATTTCATGGAAAATGTCACATCCGGAGAATTTATTTTCTACTTTGATTGTTTGATTCGAAAGTGAAAATGGAGTTCGAATTCCAAGATACAAACACTTAAAACATATTTTTGACCAATTGAGTGGAAATTGAATTCATATGGTTTTGTTTTCAACTTACATGAAATAGGTTTGTCTTTTGCACCTTTACAATCGACCCTAAGTTGAATTAGCTATGGATCAGGCAATGAGTTTAATTAATTAATAATTCATCTTCGAGTTAAAATAAACAATTTCCAATATTTTAGAGAGAGAGAGAGAGTGAGAGAAGCAAAATTCAACTAAGATAAACTAACCATTTCCCGTTTAAGGCTCCGCTTTATCTATTTCCGCGCAAGTGGTAGGGTTTTATCAGTTCGTACAGACTGTCTTAAGGCTTAAGCAATAATATAAAAATTGCATAATCTCTAGTGTCCAAGATAAACGATGAAATCATAAATAATGTTTTTTTATTTTTTTTATTTTTTATTTTTTTACACTTTGTCATGCTTATCCTACACCAATGGAAGCGCAAAATCACATTTAAAATGAAAAAATGGAGGGGAAACTTACTTTTTTTTTGGGTAATTGATACAAAACGTCCCTACATTTCAAGTGTATTGTAGAAAACATCCTTACCTTTAATTTTTTGGGCACAAAATGTCCCTACCTTCCACTTTCTTGGCGCTGAACGTCATTTTCATCAATTTTTGACTATTTTACCCTCCATTCAAATAAAACAAAAAGAAAAGAAAGGAAAAAAAATAAAAACTAATTGCAACCACGTTCCTAAAAATTCTAAAAATTGCAAATGGTAACTTGATAATTACCATATTAAATAAATTAAAAAAAATCAAAAAATTAAGAAAAAAAATTTAAAAAAATGGGTTGTCTTCTTCACCACACCACACCCCATCCCACACCACCATACAAAATCTCTCTGTACAGCAAATCCTCCAAATTCGAAGCCCCATTACATCTTTCTGCACAATGGGGTTTGATACTGGATATGAAAATGAAGGAGCTTGTACAAAGAGGGGAAGTGCAGAGAGATGTAATGGGGTTTCGGATTTGGAGGATTTGCTGTGCAGAGAGATTTTGTATGGTGGGGTGGGGTGAAGAAGACAACCCATTTTTTAAATTTTTTTCTTAATTTTTTGATTTTTTTTTTCAATTTATTTAATATGGTAATTATCAAGCTACCATTTGCAATTTTTAGAAAATTTGGAAATGTGGTTGCAATTAGTTTTTTGTTTTTTTCCTTTCTTTTCTTTTTGTTTTATTTGAATAGAGGGTAAAATAGTCAAAAATTGATAAAAAATGACGTTCAGCGCCAAGAAAGTGGAATGTAGGGATGTTTTGTGCCAAAAAATGAAAAGTATGGATGTTTTTCACAATACACTTGAAAGGTAGGGACATTTTGTGCCAATTACCCCTTTTTTTTTTTAGTTGTACCTATTTGTTCAGAAAAAGGATGAAGTCCCCGTTTGTTTTTCATTATTTGTCCATTAAAATGAAAAATATGATCGTTATCCATCACATCAAGTCATCATATTTGACTTTCTATCTCTTGTGTGGGGTCCGTAACAATTATATTTTTTATTGTTACTTTTATATTAATGTGTACCAAATGGGACCAAATTAATGTGAAATAAAGTTGAGGGAGAAGTTTTTGTAATCTTGAAATGTACAGTAAAATGAGGTGAAGAGGAAGACATTGGAATTTCAAATTTGGGGAATAGAATTCATCAAAAAAGGAGGAGGTGAAAATGGGGGAATTTGGGTGATTATGTTGCTTTTAGCTGAAGGACAAATATATCATTTTTTAATTTTATTTTTTAATATTGATCAAATGTCATTTATCCAAGTTCTTTATCTAACCCGTCCGTTTGGCCAAGTCCTCCCATAAAAATATGAGAAAATTGTAGCAGGAGTCCCTAATTTTTTTATTTTTTACAAACTTTATCCTAACCTTCATTTTATGCCAACGAAATTCTTTAACTTTTTATAAATATGCATCTGAGATCTAATTGGGCAGAAACTGTCCAAATCACTATCAGTTAACTGGGAAAATTTCTTAAACTATCTATTACCGCGACGATTTTATTGGTGTTGATTCTTTAATTTTTTCCAATTAACTAACAGTGTTTTGGACGATTTCCTTTCAAATGGATCTCAAGTGCATATTTATGAAAGGTTAGGAACCTCCGTTGGTACAAAATGAAGGTTAGGAAAAAATCTACAAAAAATAAAAAGGTTAGGGGACCGCTATTGCAATTTTCCCTAAAATATTAGGCCACCTTGACTTTTGACATTTTTAAAATTTTTGTGATTAACCAAGCGCCCACCCTTTCAGACGTGGCATCAACTGATTGGATACAGCATAGCAACTGTAGAGACTGTATAATCCATTCATTACGAGGAGTATTTACATACATACAACAAAATCTCTCTTTTTCGAACCTTTGATCGATCGAGTAGTATTTTCAGGGGAGATAAAGAGAAGATGAGTTACCAGAAGGTGCCTCAAGAACCTTACCCTCCACCAGGTCCGTTTTCTTTTCTCCAATTAATTTTTTAAATGAGATTTTTTCTTTGAATTTCTGGATTCTTATGATTAGGGTCGGACCTGTATATATGAAATCTATTGCTTCAATTTCTGGATTTATTTTAATTTCTCGATTCGTATAATTAGGGTACGGAACTATGTATATATGGAATTTCTCGAGTGATTTTAATTTTTAACTTCTCGATTTATATAATTAAAAGTACAGAGCTATGTTTTAAATGGAATTTCGTGGTTGAATTTCTGGGTTATTTTAATTTCCGGATCTGTATAATTAGGGTACGGAACTTATCCGCCACCTGGGTACCCATCGGCACCACCACAACCGCCATACGAGGGGTACCCATATCCACCGCCGGGATATTATCCACCACCTCAAAGGCCTGGAGACAGTTATCAAGGATATTTCAATCAAGGGTACCCTCCACCGCCTCCACCCCCACAATACCAGGTCCCCCACTGTGAGCATCACCATAATGATGGCGACACTGGTTGTACATCTTTTTTACGAGGCTGGTACGTCAATTACTTCCTTTGTTGCTGCAGTAATCAATGAATCATTGCTATTTGTATTTGATGAATTAATTTATAGGAGATAACTAATGGAAATGAAAAACTCTTTTATAAAGCATTTATTGAACCAAAAATGTCATCTTGCTTAAAATATTTTAAAGTGTGTTTCAATGAATAGGAGAACGGTTTAAGATTCTGTATGTAATGGGATAATAGACAAAAGGAATGAAAATATTGTTGCCTGTTGGTGATTGAGCTGAGGTATGTGGATTGTGAGGGAGGGTGGCCGGCACTGATCGTTTTTTCTTGTTATGAATCTGTGGCAAATACGGTTGAGCACATGCAAAGTATTTACGTAAATTTGGTGTGAAATTCAAATGAAGTGAAAGATAGAAGAAAAACAGAAGACATATGGCATCCCCTAGAGCACTGCAACTTGATCCTATCAGGTTGAATGAATAAGGTCAATATCCTAAATTCAGCCATGTTGAGTTATTCCTTTCAATGAAAATATCACAGTTTGACAGAGGATATTGTAGATCGAGAGGTTTACACCATTCAAGTAACAAGTGCATGTCCAACATATTGTGGATCTGCATATGGTTTCTTTCCTTCTCTCACTGTGGATATCATTGAG
Source organism: Olea europaea var. sylvestris (assembly GCF_002742605.1). Taxonomy (NCBI): domain Eukaryota; kingdom Viridiplantae; phylum Streptophyta; class Magnoliopsida; order Lamiales; family Oleaceae; genus Olea; species Olea europaea. The sequence continues at coordinate 22,484,226 of NC_036243.1, read as the reverse complement.
ACACGTAGACACACAAGCAGCAAAGTATGTTGTGCTTAAATTTGGAAAAAGAAGAGAAAATGTGAAAATTCCAATAGAAAATGCTAGTAAATAGATATTGATCGAAAAAAATTCTTCTTCAAAAATGGTGTATTTGACATTTCAGTTTCCTTTAAGTTAAGAAGAGGGCCTTCAAACATGAAAATTGAAAGGGGTCCTTTATTTCCACCATCAAAATAAGGCAACTTAAAAGAATTTGCCTTGATATTTATATTTGAAGACTTATGATGAGGTTTTGTGCGTCCTCAACGTGAAAACATTACAATTATTAAAGGAATTAAATATTGGTATAATTTGTGTTAAACTTTCAAATACTTGCTTTTTTTTGGGTCATTTTTTGTGATTTGTCGAGAAATTAGCAATGAGCTTAATAATCATTGATAAGTAATGGTGTCTTTTACTAATTTACTGTTATATGATTCATCTGTCTTCTATCACTGAAATTGTATATGCACCTATTCGATTTTGAAGTTTCAGGATCTAATCTGCAATTCAGGTGAAAAGCAACCAGTATGGATTCACTAAATGTATATACTGTAAAACCAATGGCATAACATGCGAAGTTCCAATTGGTTGATTGTGACAAACTCAATAAAACATGAGATACTGTTCATAATTGCTGCATTTATGCTGACTGATATCCTAGAATTCTGAATTCATCAATGCTGCCTATATTGTGTCTTACCAAATTGTGCACAGCAGGTTATATAACATTTACTTTGCATTTTCACTTGGATAATCTCTATCAATTGTTCAGAAGAAAACTTTTTCTGTAGTAAGGTTGAATTGATCAGTCAAATCACTCACTGATGTCAAATCCTATAGCTTTTATAAATATTTTCTGGATTGATTGATGCAAGACAAAAGTATTTTAGTCGTGCTGTCTAAGAGGAGATCAAAATTGTAACTAAAAAATATAGTCATTACTGGAGTTGGAGAAAATCATGTTCTAGGTGAACGTCGGGATGGCATCTTTCAAATTGGTGCTATTTATGGATAGATGCTCTTGTGCTGCCTTCTGGAAGCAACCTTTATTAGCCAGGATTCCTTTTCTTTTTCCCTATGATTGAACTTCAGAATTCGATAACTGCATAATCATGATGGAATGCCACATTATTTGGTGGATATGTATTTGTAACTCAATACCGTTGGCTGTTCATCAAGTCTTATAAATTAAGAGTGTTGTATATAGAAGCTTGCTAACAACACCGAATAAGCTCAAAACTCTTAAGACATCGTTAAAATTTCGAACTGTTGCTCTTTGACTCGGACCCACCCTATCCAACTCAAAAATGTCATCAATTTTTACTTGATAATAGATTTAATTTGTTGAGTTCTACAGATAATATGATGGCATACTTCTATCTTTGCTCCATTGTGGACTGTTGAAACTTGTATAGTGTTCGCCTTCTTTTTCGTCTTTGGAGAATTGTTGTGGCAAAGATAATTAATTTGGCTGTTGTGCAATGCAGTTTGGCTGCACTTTGCTGCTGCTGTATATTGGAAGAATGCTGCTTCTGAGCATTCAAGGTTCTATATGGTGTCTAGTAATTCATCGTTTCGGTGATGGAAATACTGCTTTTCACAACTTGTTCCTCGATCGTTCGTGATGCTAAGATGTTTATTAACTATAGAATTGAGTAGTATTTGTGTGCTATTTTAAATTGGTATGATATTTGTCCTTGCTTTGCCAAAGTGTAGAAGTGTTTGGTTAATGTCAATCTCCTTGGTAGGAGGATATTTCTTACCGGATTTATGTATATTTTGTTTGAACCAACAATGGAACATGGTGATCAAGGCTTTCTTGTTTATTTGAGTTTGGGTTTTCTAGCTATTGGAGCAAGTTCTTTAGCATGCAGTTACCTAAATATACAGATTGAGTTTTGCTACAAGATCAACACCCATTTTCCTCCAAGTTTGACTAATGGACATTGGGTAAATTAATTGATATCCTCATATGATAAGAGTAAACAGATTATTAGTGTCACAAATTCTGCTGAATAGCATATGGTGGATGTCTAGCTTTTGAGTGTCGGTGACACACTTTCCCTAGCCTCAAGATAATTATCAATATTTCGATAAGAAATTTTAATTCTCATTCGAGAATGTAATTGGCATCTATAATCCCCACATGAAGAAGATTTGGAAAAGGAAAAATGAAACCATCAGCAAGCTTTACATATACCGTTCATCTGTTCTAGCTTTAGTAAATCATAATCAAGTTCATTATACTGTAATGAATACCGTGCAGCAGGTGGTAATGACGACTCCAAAGGCATTTCTTTTAGGCTACAATCCCCGCTGCGTCAGTGCAAATTAATCCAGAGACAAACCAGTTTGGATCTATTTCTGGAAAACTCAATTTCCCCAAACTCAATTTCAATCACATTTAATAAAACTCAATAACTTTTATCAACTTTTATCAAATCTATTAAAAACATAATTTTTATGAAAACCCCATCTATAATCCCCACATGAAGAAGATTTGGAAAAGGAAAAATGAAACCATCAGCAAGCTTTACATATACCGTTCATCTGTTCTAGCTTTAGTAAATCATAATCAAGTTCATTATACTGTAATGAATACTGTGCAGCAGGTGGCAATGACGACTCCAAAGGCATTTCTTTTAGGCTACAATCCCCGCTGCGTCAGTGCAAATTAATCCAGAGACAAACCAGTTTGGATCTATTTCTGGAAAACTCAATTCCCCCAAACTCAATTTCAATCACATTTAATAAAACTCAATAACTTTTATCAAATCTATTAAAAACATAATTTTTATGAAAACCTGATTTGAGTTACAAACCTAAACTAAGGGAAACGATGAAGGAATGCAATGCCATTTCAGAAATTAAAATTTGTTTCGCACAAGCAAATAAATATCAAGGCCAGAGCAAGAATTTTAAGACAGCACTGAAAATGGGTCAAAATATAAACATAAGTTACATAACACAGGTTTAAATTAATAGAATAAAGTACTAGTTAACCACAAACCCCATCTAAACAAAATACAGCTAAATGATACAAAGAAGAATTGGCGGGTGATCCATCTACAATGTCCATACAAAATCAGGTGCATCTTTCCGGGGCCCAACCAATGTCCGATACAAGTACATTTTCTCTACTTTATCATCAACACTAGCCTCCGTTTGGTCACCACCACTTTCATTAATGACCTCAACATTGAGCCTCGGCATCTTCTGGGCAAGGGTTTTGCAAGCTCCGAGGGTCACTTCACAGGACGACATCCAAAGGGATCGCATTGTTTCATACTTCCCCACGTCCGCTAGAAGTGCCTCATTACCGAAGGGGCTATCTCTGATCTCCAGCTTCTTGAGCTTCTTGCATCCATTCAGCACATAAAGCATTCCCTGGTCACTATTCCCAGCAAAGGCAATTGAAAGCATTTCAAGCTGCTCTGCATACCTTCCAATGTAATGGAAAAGTAGATCAGTCAGGAGGCCAGAGACAGACAGTCGCTTAAGACCCTTGCATGACTTGACAATTGCCCCAAAGCCTTCATCTAATGGCTGCATTGTTACAGCATCTGGTACAGTTGGGTTAAGCGTGCACAATCGGAAGCGAATGAAATTGGGGCAATTTTTGGCAACCATAATGAGTGCAGCATTGGTCATCTGCTGACAGAAATAGAGAATCGAATCAAGTTTGCGACAACCAGCTGATATTGCAACTAATCCTTCTTCAGTTACAACTGCATTGCCAACACCATATGGATCAGATGGGAAGACCCTCAGTTCCTGCAGTTCTTTACAAGTCAAGGCCACAACTCCGAGCCCTTCATCTCCAATGGTATCTAAAACCTGTAAAATACATTCTTAATAGTCATTATTTCAAGAAAAAATCAAGAAATGTTTAACTTAAACAAAAAGTTTCAAGAGAATCAAACCAATAGGCGCTCTAATTTGTTGCAGTGGCAAATCAACTTTACAAGCTCCTTACTAAAGATCCCCGGAGCATAGCTCAGATTCAACGAAGTCAAGTGACTGCAAATTGTGTAAACGGCAGGCAAGCAGCATGCAGCAACCTCCAAGAACCCTGACAAGCTTGTGATTGAGGTACACTTCGGCATACCAGTTTCTAATTTGTTACATGTCTCGGGATCGTGGACAAATGACCCAGTACCTAAATCTACCAGTTGAGGAGCCTGCAATAAAATTCTCTGGAGAGCATCAAGAGGCACTGTATGGTTAACTCTCAGACTCCTAAGATTACGGCATCTTGCAACCAATCTCTCGAGAGCCGCTAAATTAACTTCTCCTTTGAGGCATGCAAAATTCAAAGAGACGAGAGAAGTGCAGCTGTCAGGAAAGCAGCTAAGCCACTGCCCCCTCCGATCCTCAACTTCATTTTCTTGCAAGTCCAGCTCCCTAAGAAACCTGTCACAATGACCGCACTCTCAACAAACATAACACTATCAAAAGGAATAGCTCAAGAAATCAATAACTATCATACTCATCCAAAATATCTACATTCACCTCGAGGGAATTCAGTAATCAGAACTTTAATGAAGCATTGATAGGTCACAAGGCAGTTGATCCAAAGGCTAGTCATTACCCGTTAACCATTACTTAACAGGTATTAAGTCTACATTTACATTTTGGAGTTTTTGGAAAATGATTAGTTAAATCTTGTAAATTTTGGATGCATCTAGATTTTATCAGCCAATAGATGAGGCAAACAGTGAGAACAAATCCATGTTGGTGCTGGAGCTTGAAAGAGTGCAAACAAGGCTTCATATTCACAGGGAAAAATTAATTCCAATGTTATATTGAGAAATGCACAATAAGACTAATTAAGTGCTATCCTGGGGTGAAAGCAGTGCAGGGACCAATACCAGAAGGGAAGCACCAGAAGAAGGATTGAATGACTTAGACAGTAGCCTCAACAACAAGATCAACCAACGATCAGAATTAAGTAGCCAAAACCAAGAAAAGCTCCAAGACAAAGCCAAACATCATTCTAACTGTATTGATTGCGAAAATACAGACAAAATGACAGCTAAACAAAAACTCGAGCGGCTAAATTCAAGGGAAGAACATCTAAAAGCATGAAGTATAAGTCTAGACCTGCAATTGGATGCAATGGCAGCAAGGCCATCCGTGCTGAATCCATCACAGCTGACCAAAACCAAAGACTTGAAATTGGGAAAAAATTTTGAAAGCAGCTCGAGGCTTTCATCAGAAACCAACATCCTCTTCAACCTGAGCTCCTCCAGATTCACACCGTCTTTCACCATGGACTCGATCCAGGGCTGCACGAAACCGCCCCAATCGTGGGGGACCAAGTTGAAGTCCGCAAAATGGGGCTTCCCTTTGAGGGTCAACGACCGAACCCTAGGGAACCTCGCAATCAACCTCTCCGGGCTGATGGCATAGCAATTGCCTATGAAAACCTTCTCTCTGCTTAATCTCTCGACCGCAAACCATGACTTGCACACCAAAGACACCGCATTTCGGTCCCGATGCGATGTCAAAAAGTCAAATATATGCTCTAATACTTCCTCGGGGAAGTAATTCAGCATACTCTGAAATGAACGCATCTGGGCTGTTTTAACCCTAGCTAACCCGATCTTCAACTAACACGGCTCTTCCCCAAAATATAAGTGACTTTTTTGGGGTGAGATACGCAGAAAGCTACTTATCAACTACTATACTATGTAGAATTTATTGAGCGTGAAGGAAGATAGAAGTACAGATTTTGAAGTTCAAAAAAAAAAGTTTCTCTTTTTTTGCTGCATCTAAGCTGAAATATACAAGATGGACGCTAGATCTAGAGATTTTTGGCCGAAAATGAAGATACAAATGGAGAGTATAAACTTCTCTTGGTTCTAGTCGACTTTCAGAATAGACCTGAAAGAAACAAAGTGGCAAAAGAAGAAAATAAATTTTCTCAAGAAGAAATTATTGTATAAGGAAATGAAAGAAAATTCGGAGCTCTATCATCATCATAATCCAAAAATCAAAAGGTGATGATAAAGAGTTGATCAGCAAAAAATGAGATAAAAACCAGGAAATACAATAACAGATTGAAATGGAAAATGACAGATCTGAGAAAAATCTAAGCTAAAATCGCATTTATAGCAAAGAATCAAATTTCACCAATAAGAACACCATGAAAAGTAAAGCAAATTCCCCCTAGCGATTATAATTACTAATCAGAGAGAGAGAGATACAAAGCCTCTAATTCTCTCTCTATGTCGCGTGTGCATTTACTCACTCAAAAACTGATTACGAGACTCTCATTTCAGCATGAGAGATAAGAGAAGAACAGAGAAAGGGACTGTAGTGAACTAGGGTTTCCACATCTTAACCATGCTCAGAAGAAGATCTGACGGTAGATGTTAGCTATATGAGAAATCTTGACCGTTGACATCCAGCACATGTCTTTATCTCTGGTTTCCATGTCCAAAGACCTCTCAAAGGCGAATGATAATATTATAACCTTATTTTCATTAAATATTTACGGAAATACCATTCTGTTGATAAGGTTTGGATTCCACCCAGACAGGTCACCTAAAGAGAGAATACTTTTATTATTTCTACTCTCGCGATTACGATTGATTTAGAGATTCGCTTTTTCTTGATTTTGAAGATAATTATTTTGGGCGTCAGAGATTTTTTCTCGGGGAAATAAAAATACTTTTTGGGAAAATTGCAGCATTAGCTCTCAACTTATTGTTTAAATAGCAAGTAAGTTCCTAGTATTTAAAAAGGAGAAAGTGTCTTCTAATTATAATAACATAATTAACCTTTAAGAACAAAACTCGTTCAAAGATAAGTTAAATTGTTACATTGATTATGCTAACGATTCTCTACTTAATTTCTAATGATGTTAGGAACACATGTGCCAACAATTAGAATCCATTATATTAAACCTAATTGTATATATACTGCGCATATAGTTAATAATTACTAAATCAGCTGAGTAGAGCTTAGAATAGTCAATTGCGACATGAAACCAACTAACCAAAGTTGAAAAACCAAATCTAAATTTATAGAGCTAGTCGTGTGAATGTTAAGTGACGGTTGAATAAAAAATTTTAATGTTTTTACTCATTGAAAATGATGATATTCTTGATATATTTTATACTATGCAAAATTATGTCAAATTTTGTACTTGATCGATATGTTGGAGACGAGTAGTGTAATTTTTGTTGAGAGAAATTGGTGTCGAGTGGTGTATAGTGATTATCAAAATTGATGAGAAGTGCATAGTAGAGGAAAATGATTTTGACAAATTATAAGACCTCTTTAAAGGCATACCTGTATTTGGAATCTATAATCATAAGATTTTAATTGTGCACACTTGCTCATCCTTTCAACCTATTACATATTCGATGATCCAATTCTCATTATTGCTTTCTAGGAACAATTAATTGAATTAAAAGATGAAGACTTCTCCATCCTCATAGTTGAACATCTTAATAGGGAAAAAAATGATTATAATCAAATCTTGATAATACACTGAGTTTTTGTTTGAGCCACTTTTTTTAAAAAAAATACATTCTAAAATAGTTATTTGATATCAATTCAATCACATTCTTCAATAAAATTATTTTACACACAAATTCAAAACTTTTCTTTATTTTTTAACCATATATTTTTCATAAATATACTATTCGAAGATGCATTTTTATGAAAATAATAATGTGGCTCAAACAAGGGTTATTTGTAGCAATCGAGCCGAGTAGCTCGTTGGCTCATCGACTCGACTCGACTCGAAAAAGCTCGGTTCATTGCAGTTCGAGCTCATTGTAAGACGAGCTTGAGCACAAGCCAAACATGCTGGCTTGGTAGAAGAGTCCAAGAGCCAGGCTCGTTTACAATGCCCACAAGCTAAGCTTGTGGCTCGTCGAGCCAAACAACCGCTTGAAACGGCCACAAAAACCTAACGGTATTCGAATTTTTTTCCTCTATAAATGCCTCTAATCTAAACCATTTTTCTTACAACAAATTCAACAATATATCTTCTACTATCTACAATTCTATAATTCCTTTATTATTTTACAATTCTTCTCCTCTTTGCAATTATATTACATACACAATTACACCTACATTAATTACACCTACATTCATTATTACATGATATAAATACATTCTATAATTTTATTACATTTAAATTGCAATTCTATTATATACATTCCCTCAATTTTATCCAATTTATACATTTCATTTTTATTCTCTAGTACAATCAACATTCTATTACATAATACACATGGATTCTCATGATTTCGTTGAGGACTTGTTCGGTAGCCACCACTTTACCTATGACATCACAATCTCAATTTTTCAATAATTTGTTGGTCTCGATGATGTCCCCATCATTGACGATTAGTCGGGAATGGACATTGACAATGCTTATGGAAGTAGTAATTCAATTAATTTGGATAACATTGATGAAGATCCTATCAAAATAAACCTACTAATTTCCAACGCATGATGGAAATGAAAGACAAATGGAAAAAAAATTGCAAAGTGTTAGAAACATTTTAAATTGATTACAACCAAAACCGATATCGACAGAGTCCAAGAGTGTAAGGCAATGTATAAATATCGCTAATCACGATTCGCATTAGAAAAGGGTATCAATATCCAACTCAACCGTCACTATGCTAAATATACGACCAAACATGGGCTTGTTGATCAATCTCAAACACAACTACCTTTTAGTACTGCTTCTGGTAGCTATTCTTCAACACTAAGCACATGAATGCACATGAATACACTAAGAGGAAAGAACTTGTGATGGAATGTTGAAGTTTGTTGTTGATGCTAAGTTACTACTAAGCATAGTGGACACTGATAATTTTTCACAACATTCATTAATGAATATCTCTAACCAAGGTACAAAGTTGTAAGAAGAAACACTCTTCATAGTGATACCATAGATTATTTTCTTAAAGCTTAGAACCAATTGACTAGTGATTTAAATAAATATAGTGGTATTATATTGTTGATTTCGGATTTATGGAAATGCATAAATAAAAGGTTATATAGCAACAACTGCACATTACGTAGACCAACTTTGAGTGATGCATAAAAAAAACTATTGCTTTTAAGATAATTGACTTTCCTCATAATGTTAATAATATTTTCAATTTCATCGTACGAATTATTTGGGAATATAAATATAAAAGTAAAATTCTTTCTTTTACGTTTGACAATACTGGTGTTAACAAGTATGTTATGAATAAACTATATAGGATACTTAATCCTGATATTGTGATTTTCATTTTCGTTGTATTTGTCATATTTTTAATTTAATTATGCAAGATGGTATGTGGCATATTAAGGATCAAATTGATAGAATTAGGGATGCACTAGTCTATGTTATCATATCACCAAGTAGGAAACAAGTATTTGAAGAATTTTATGCACAAGTTGGTCAAGATCCAAAAAATTTCATAACTGAATAAAAGAATACATAAAATACCACTTACTTATTATTGAAATCTTGTAAAACTTGCGAACATTTAATTACTGAATTTTATAACTCTAGGCATGTAAGGAATATCGATGATGTTTTGATTGATTCTGATTGGAACTAACTTTATGATTCCATAAATATCTTATCTGGGATATATTATCCCACTAGTTAGAGTTTTTAAACTTCTTTACATAGTTGCAAAAAGTTTTCGAAAATACAAAAATAATCTCGATTTTCCTAATATATTGTTTTCTATGAATTGAAGTTTAGAAAATATTGGGAAGACTTGCCCTATATTATTTCCTTTGACAAGTATAATGGACCCCAGGTACAATTTAATGCCATTTTTAATGCAAGTAAAAGGACTTTCTTCAAGGTTAATAGTCGACTCAAATAACATATCTTGAAGTATTGATGTGCGTAAAGGTTTGACAAGACACACATTTTCGAATACAACATTTGTTTTAGGAAACTGCGTGTAATCAGATAAATAATATTAAAGTTCGTCATATAATCAAACTTTGTTTATTTACTTAATAATATTTTAATTAAAAAAAATGTACACACGACAAGTAGTTCGTGTACAATGTTATCTCCACTTACTCGAAAATAAATAGTCGATCCCAAGCCCGGAGAAAATGATGAGGGTTTTTCACTTTCTTTTATAATAAAAGAACAAAAAAATAAAGGCGCTCGTGGTCCAAGTTCGGCTCGACCCCACGAGCCACAAGCTCAAAGACCAAGCTTGGCTTAGCTCTTGACAAATGATCCATGAGCTTGGCTCATACGAGTCATAAGTCGAGCTCCGGCTTGGTCCACTAACACCACCACATATGTGCAACATGCTATCAACTCAAATTTATCACCTCTGCAAAAAAATATCATCCTTGAAATGGGACTTTGTCTATGCATAAGAGCCCCATCCTTGAAAAGTAGGACTTTACTTCACCAGTCCCATATATTACTCAAAGTCTATGCCTTATATAAATACTCATGTTTGGACTTGGGGACTATTCACATTCACCTAGTGTTACCTTCGAGATAAATGTTTATTATTTATGATAAGTGGTTCATCACTTTATCACCTTGTCATTTTTTACGATCAATCAATGTCGACCTCAGTGTCGATAAAAAAAAAAGCTTTTGGAGAGAGAGATACTATTTCACCAATCGAGTCACAGGTAGTCATTTCATTGCCTCTCTAATCATCACACCCTCCAGTCGAAATTTTAGTAGCATTTATTTGTTTTGCTCTTTTCAAAATGTCTTTCGTCTAGCGAGATGATCATTATTCCTTATTTCGCTACTCTTTGCCCTGCTAGATGATTGTATTTCTACAAAGTTCAATATCTCAACATGGATTAAAGAAATCGAACGCATTAAATTCGTAGTATTACTCGTATACTTAAGTGGAAAATCTCCAAAATTAAATCTTTACTCGAAATGAGCTATCCCACATGTAAAAACAACGATAAAAACTACTTTTCTAATTATATTATAATTGAAAAACACCACAAATTCACTTGAAATAAATCAAAATGTTATCTCAAAATTGACCATCTTTCTTCCTCATAATCAATGCATAAACAGGCATCCACTCCAAGTGAATAAAAATTTTCCCTCAAAACTGATTCTCTTTCTTCCTTGTAATCAATATAGGAACAGTCAGTATATATATATATATATATATATATATATAAGGGCAATGTTTCACTACTGTAGAAAATAGCAGTAGATTCTTCCATTTCACAGCAATTTTTTTTCACTCTCGAACAAAAACGATGTCGTCTGCCAAAAAAAAATTGCAGGTTATAGTGATGCACCCACTTGTCCTCAATTTAGGTTGATCTTTCTTTCTTCTTCTTCATTTTCAGACGCTATTGCCCATTCTCTCCATTTTACCACGCAAATTATTTGTTGTGTATTTTGTATGGATTGATTGAGATCTGATTGTTTTGAATTTTAGTTCTTATTCTTGTTTTTATTGAAATTTGTGGATGGCAGCTCAATTTCATTTAACGGAGCTTGATTGATTTTTTTTCTTGCGTTTTGTGTGAATTGATTTTATTTCGAATTTTTGCTGTTAAATTTTTTTTTTTTGGGATATGCAATGGATCCGTATCAAAATATAAACAAAATAAAATGAAATATAAATGTTTTGGTGGAACAATGTATCTATTTGCGTAATGTGTGTGTAAATTTCTTATGAACATTATATTTCAATTAAGGAGTTCCAATAAAGAAATGGTGTTGTATTATTTAATTATAAATATTTGGGAATCATTCAAATGTGGATAGAATAGATTGGTAAATAAGAGAGTAAATAGAATTGAGTATAGAAATAGCAGAATAGATTAACACTGATTGTAGAAATGGACAATATATTATCGAAAAAACCTGATCTTACTCTTCCCAAAAATAAAATTGAGGAGAAAAAAATTATTGAACTATCGACGTGAGTGACTATTTGATATAACACGTTTCACACATTATTTGATTACACTCAAAATGTTACGATTGGGAATGTGATTAATATGTCTATCATTTATCTATATTTCTGCTCATTTGAAGAATTCATATATATATATATATTAAAAAAACTAAATTGATTAAATGAAATTAAATTGTTTTATTGAGAACCAGTGAAGGAAAAAGAAAAAAAATGAAATTCGAGCCTCCGTAATTACGGAGGCATTTGGCTCAAAAGTGTTGAGCCTCCGTTATTATGAAGGCATTTGCTTGAGCCTCCATAATAAACTACTATATTATAAGAGAGGATGAGGATTTATAGTTCATTTGTACACCCTCTATTTCACACCTAATCTTTTACTTGCAGGTAATGTAAAAAGTTTATTTATTTATTTATTTTTTTTGGAATAATCTTGTTCAAATCTGATAACTTGATTTCAGAAACGACAAAAATTATCAATTGCAATTTCACATTAATAAACTAAAATGATTTATTGAATAATGAGCGTTTGGATTCCGTTATCTTTGTTATCTCGAATATGAATATGAATATGAATATGAACTCAAATTATAAAAGTACTATGACATGTATATGAAATTTGTCAAATAAACTGTCCATCGTCATGGTTTCACCGTATTTACGCTATCTTAATTGTGATTACTTTTGATCATAGTTACTATTTTATAATCTCCATTACTCAATTCTTCTTCTTCTTCTTCTTCTTCTTCTTTTTTGTGTATTGTGCAAATTTTTTGATATTATATTTACTTTTAATTTGGGATGAATGTAGGAAAGGAAAACAATTTAATTCTTGTGAAGTTTTTAAATGATTAACTTTGAAGCCATGCTATTTATTGTTTTCAATAGTGCAGGATTAGCTGTTATCTTCCCTCTTGCTTTTTTTATTGATTTTCAAGGTATTGTTCATCGGAAAATTTCACTAGCCAAATATTGCAATTAACAAAATTCTAGAACAAATTAGCTATTTCCGAACTGCAAGTCTCAATAGAAGTGTTTCCTTTCATTTTTCTCTTTCTTCTCTATTTATTTTATTCATTCCCCGTTAGTTATAAGTAAATTATGTAGTTACACAAATCATTAAAGTTGATGACTTTCTTACAAATTTCATTGACCATCCATCACGAAAAAATGTACTTCTATTTTAATAAGGAAAAAAGGTTATTTGTATTGCCTTTGTTTTGAAGAAGTGCCCTTTAAATTTCAGTCGAATTCAGAATGATGTTTGGATTCATTAGTCACCAAATTCAGTTTTGGAATTTCAATTTCATTTCATTTGAGGATTTAATTCCGAATATCCTCTTTCACTTTGTTTAGTATTAAACTAATGAGAATTAATGCATTGATCCTTTTTCCTCTAATTTTTACATAACTGTAACTTAACTTTATTTCCCTTTCTTTTTCCTTTATTTACTATGTACATCCTTGGGTTTTACTAATTTCATGAGTCATGATATACATAAAAAATCTTACACAGACAGATTAATTTTGTGCCTTTGTAATCATTTTGTCTCAAAGTGTAAATAATAAAAGAAAATCATGTCAAATTACCAGTGATGTTTCTCACTAAGTTACTCTTTAGTTATAGTTGTTTTCACCAGCATAAGAATTAAGATTTGGATATTCTCTCTTAGAGTTAAGTTGTTGAGTGTACTATGGTAAATGCTTCGAAGTTTTTGTTCACATCTCTAGGCATATGTATTGAATCTTGTTCAGGATAGTTCCAAACATCTTTTTTTTAGCAGTGTAAGTACAACTAGAATTGGAATAATTCTTTATTTTTCCCAACCCACTGTTCAACCTTTTCATTTGGCAGTTTTGAACATTAATGATTTAGTAGCTAGAGATATAATTATTAGTTTAAATGAACGAGATGAGGACATAAAAACTATTGGGGCTGCCTCGGGAAAGGCAATGGAGGAAGATAATATCTTGTAAGTATCCTGAATTATAGTTTATCCCAAGGAAGCAATTTGTTTCAAACTTGTTAAATGCTAGAGTCTTTTTTTACCCCTTGAGAATTGCGTTCTCACAACTATTTTAGTAGTTGTTGCTCATATGGCTAAATGCTTTAGATATATACACAATCTAGATAACATTTTTACCTTCTATTAATTTCTAATAGTCCACTTCTCTCGAAATACTGATAACACACTTTTTTCAGTTTAAGAATAAAGATATCACTTGTTAGTTTGTATGTGAATTTGTAACTTCTTCCAGAATACGCCTACTTGTGACCTTAGTTTACCCAATCTTCTTGAGATTCAACAACTAGTTTATTTAGTCGACAACATCAACTTAGAATATTCTATGTAATAAAAGGCTGATTTTCTAAAAGAAGCTGATTCCTTTGAAGGAGAGCTTCATTTTTATAATATTCACTCCCTTCTTTTGAAGTGGACAAAAAAAATTCGAGTGTTGTTAGAAGCATACATATGGAGGATAAGCTTCTAGATTTCGAAAATATTGAATCTCAATATTGGACAGAACTAGATGTAGTATTGAGTGATGTAAAGGAATTTTTGAATTCTACAGAGTTTGAGTTAATGAAATATCTATCAAAGCATCGTTTAACAATACAATGCCTTGAAGTTTAGTTACACTGCTCAAATTTCTCATCACGAATGGACACCTAAGTGCTATAGAATAACCGCGTTTTAAGGAGTACTCAATATTCCATTAAGGAAAATAGCCGTTGATGAAGAATTTTAGGATTTTCAGGTTCTAACTTTTGCTTTACCTCGAATTATTTCTTTACTGTACAATAATACATTTATATCTACGATAATTTGTTGAAGGATGTACTGCTATGATGTTAGCTTTTTTTTGCTTGGAATTTTTTACTGTCCAGTGGAATATTTCTTTGACTAACTATGACTTGAATTCTCATTATTAATGGATTTTATTGATTCTGTAACTTTTGGTAGAAAAATGACATTTTGTGGAGGAAAGACGAGTGATGGACTCATATAACTGGTTAGTTCCTTGCCAATAATTCCAACTTCCCATATATTTTCAAACATATTCAATACATACGCTAACCAAACCATAATTCATGCACAGCTCGTACATCGCACATAACATAGATTAGTATATATAAGAAAGACATCAAGCATGGGACTTCTTTAGCAGCATAAATGTAAATGCAGTCTATTAATTACGAATGAGAGAGCGAAATGAAGAGAAATTAATAGTAATAGGCATTAAGGATTCTTGAAGACATAAATATTTAAAAGAGCGTATAAAAAAAAAAAAATTATTTGAAGAAAAAGGAAAAGAAAAGAAAATTCCTAGATTCCAGTGGGGACATTATCCCCCTTTGGCTCAATTAGGCTTGGCAGGGCAAATGAACGAGATTCCAACTTTCAATAAAAGTAAAACTCAAACCCTTAGACTAGGAAAAGTAATTGAAACCGAATCAATAGTCGGAGTTGAGAAGGAAGCTACAACAACGATGGTGTGCCACTGCTAGAAAGCGACAAATCGAGGCAAGGATGGAGAAAGACGATGACTATTTGTTTTTATATCTAAATTAAAATAGTGGCAAGATTGTATTTAAAAATAAATAAATAAATAAACAAACAAGGTTGTATCGTTCACACTACTTGTGGAGCTTTATAATGGATTTCCAAAAAATTCTATAAGAAAATTTAGGTGCAACGAATATAAAAATTATGAAATCCAAACAACATAGATTATTAGTCAAAATCTAAATATCTTGATTATGCCTCCAATACTATTTTCTATTTATAAAACTAGCTCATAAAGGTAAAACAGCTTATGTTAAAATAACTCATTAATTAAGATTAAACCATTATTAAGTAGAAAAATGAAGAATCGGTGGATGCATGTCCCTTTTCTATATGTGTAATGATAAACAGATCGACAAGCAGAAAGATAGGAAATAAAAAATAGGCTGATGTGTCAGCAAGTTGTTGACTGTTTGCTTGTTTTTTTTTTTTTCGTTTTTTTAATAGTTTGTGGCGTGAGTTAGTTGATTTCCGATGGGAAATCCCATTTTCCCTAAGGATGCTACAACTTTTTTTTCCCTACAAAAGGAAAGTGCCAATAAGATTTTGGCCTTTTTAAATATTTTCTATATATTGAGACAAGTTCTGCCAGTTCATAGGTTCCCCACACCTTGACTTTTACATTTTTTTATTGCATTGCAACATGTTAAAGTCATTGGAACATGTTTGGCTAGCTTGAACATAAGGTGAAGGAAAAAAGGAGTCATAGTTCTTGGTTTAAAGAGATTTGTAAAAGGAAAAAAAAAAAAAAAAAAAAAAAAAAGAGATTTGTACCAAGATTTGCCGCCAATTTCAGAAAGAGATTTGTACCAAGATCCTCTCTGCACCTAAGGTTTAAATTGATTTGATATCTCCATGAGACTAGTTGATGTGACTTATTAATTTTATGTCAATTCAATTCAGAAGAAACAAGCTGCCCGCCCACTTTACAGACGCGACTGATTGACGCCTATGAACGGACACCTTATACCTTCAGATGTATACACGTGTCCCACATCTAACGGTTCATCCCACCTATAAATACCCAAGGTTTGGTAAGAGGCAAAGGTAATGAAACTCTTACTACATAGCATTTCATAGCAAGTTTGTATATTTTCTCCTCACCCTTATTATTATTTTGCACAACCCCTAGGTACTGTTTCGACCACCTAAACCTGACTTGACTGTCGGAGTGTATACAGCCGCCACCACCCCCGCTGGTTCCTATCGTGTGCGTCTGATCGTGTATTGATTGTGCGCAGGGAAGAATCATGTATTAGCTATCCATTGACCACGTGGAAGGTCCAGTTTTCAAGGTCAACAGTTAACATATACTTATAAGTTAAACTTTTTAAGCTTGGTAAAGTATTTAGAAAGATCAAAATTATATTTTCCTATCACCCCACAAACTCGTGTTCCCTTTCGGCGACTAGTTTAAATTTAGATAGATAATTTTGGAAGAAGGATAAAAATCTCCAATTAATGAATATGGGAGTGGTTAGGCCAAAAAATGAATAAATTATTTTGAAAAGAAAAAGTAATTAATTAATAATTGTATTTTCCCACTTGCATATGATTGATTACATAATTGACAAAGAAAGGGCATTTTATTTTAAAGTGGCCATCTTTAGATTCATTTGTTGGAATCGCAATCATTTATTATGAACCTGCTTGGTAGTAATTTTAAGAATTAATTTTTTGACCGTTAGAGAAAAAGTGGGAGGTCATCTGTGAGAGAAAAAGTCATAAATTACGATTGGAATAGTGAAATAATGATAAAAAAATCAATTTTTTGATGTGAAAAATCACTGCCAAATGGGGCCATATAATATATTTGGGCTCCACACAACTCCTACAAGTGGTGATGACAAAAGGGCTCGTGGGCTCGGGCCGTCGTAGCTCGGCCTATAAAAAGCTCGAGTCGACCAAGCTTGAGGCTCGATTTCACTGAAACTAGGCTCAAGCTGAGGCCCATCTTGGGGTGTCGGGCTAAGCCCAAGCCGGCCTGTTCCACCCCGACATGGCCTGACTCAAAATTTAAAAAATAAAAAATAAAATATAATTATATAGGCAGCATGGCTACTTCCTTTAAAAGGCAACTGCAAGCAATCATGAAGAGGAAAAAAAAAATCGAGCTGGTTCGGCTCGACTCGATAAGGCCTAGCCGAAAGCTCGAGTCGAGCCCCGATTTTTTTGCCAAGCTTGTTGAGCCCAAAAAAAAAAAAAAGTTCAAGCCGAGCCTGAGCGTTGATTTTTGGTTCACGAACCGGCTCGTCTCGACTCATTGACACCCTTACCTAGGTAAGGTAAGGGTAATTAATTTAGTTAAAAATCAATAAGGTTAAGTTTATTCACTAGGTACCGTTATTGATTTTTGGATTGACAGTCAAATAAATCAAAAAAATTATCTCATATTATTAAGTTGGACTGTAGAGAGAAAAAGAAGTCATTTTGATTACCTTGCTCTCGGGTACATGTCTTGAATTAGATAAATATTTACGAAAAAAATTCTCTAACTCAAATTAAATAATGACTATTATGAGTTCTTTTATTCGGAAATTTATTAATTCAGAATGAACCGTATAATATTCGAACCAATAAATCAAAAGAGAATTATGCTCTCAACCCTGCGAGGCTCAAAGGGTTTTGTACCATAATCATTACTGGATATGGATAAAAAGAAGAATAAAATCATGAAATATAAACCAACCATTTATTCTGAATGGGTTCAAGAATTAAAAAAGATGAAGGCGAAAGTTCAGAGAATTATCATCCCATCAAAATCGGACCACATAAATAGGATGATTTCAGTTTCTTTCTTTCATTTTTCCCTTTTATGCACGTCAATTTTCGTGAGCTGTGGGCACACAAAATGTGGGAAGAAATGAAGAAAAACAAAAAACATATGGTTGGCTTAAGTATCCCATTTTTAACAACACATTGCATCAACTCTAACTAGTAATTATGAAAGGATTTTGTTACTTGTACATAAGAACAGTATATAAACGATTATTGGAAATGATGTAAATGAAAAAAGATTGAACGAAAAAGTTGATTGTGTTTCAAATTGGCAAATGGTAGAATGCATTGTGAACAGGGAAGTGTTACATGTACATAATTATCTATATAATGGTGTTTATAATTACACGTAGCACTAGATCTAACCTTTAATTCAAACCTCACACTTGCACATCAACAATCGAATGATTGTCACATTATATTATGGACGTCATTAAGTGCAATAATTTTCCTTGTGAACATTATATAACATTTTATGTAAATCTTAATGTACATATAACAAGTTCGTACCATCACTTTTAAAATGGAATCAGTCAAAGAAACAACTAAATGGAGATAAACAGATCTCAAGGAGTTGAGAGGCCGTGAGATGGGCAGTTTGGATTAGCAATTGGGGTACAGACAAGAGTTTTGTGGCCACCGAAAATCTACATCCAGGGCCCAACCAACCTACCTAAGAAAATGACATTTCAAGTGGATGGAACAAGTAAACTTTAGGGAAAAAAGCAATAGAGGTCCCCCCAACTTTTGACCTATGTTGCACTTTTATCCCCAACCTTTCATTTTAGTAGCATCTAGGTCCCCCTCATCTTTAATTTAACAAGTCACACTGACGAATTTACCCTTATTAATAAATAAATAAAAAAGACTGATGAAGCAAGTATCATAAGTAACCTGGCAAATAGCATATTGAAAAGCACCACTACTGTCACATACAAAAGCCATCCAAATATATGAGAAATAGCAACAATTAGAAAATGTCAAATTGAGCCGAACATAGACTATCAAATATGGACAAACGTTTAAGATATCTCTATAAGAGACGATGATGGATTATGTTAAAAAGATTATAACAAAGTCAACATATGAAATGATGAAAGGATTACAGCTTAAGTACGTCTTCTGCCATGGTTGCCACAGAGAATAGAATGACTATTCAATAATTTTTATCATCAGAGAGCTACAAAAGGCATCCAAAAAGAAATGATAGATGACATAAATAACAAACCTGATGGCATTAACCCTTTTTTCAT
>NC_036243.1:22453950-22457533 GCF_002742605.1 Olea europaea var. sylvestris | reverse complement strand
GGTACTGTTTCGACCACCTAAACCTGACTTGACTGTCGGAGTGTATACAGCCGCCACCACCCCCGCTGGTTCCTATCGTGTGCGTCTGATCGTGTATTGATTGTGCGCAGGGAGGAATCATGTATTAGCTATCGATTGGCCACGTGGAAGGTCCAATTTTCAAGGTCAACAGTTAACATATACTTATAAGTTAAACTTTTTAAGCTTGGTAAAGTATTTAGAAAGATCAAAATTATATTTTCCTATCACCCCACAAACTCGTGTTCCCTTTCGGCGACTAGTTTAAATTTAGATAGATAATTTTGGAAGAAGGATAAAAATCTCCAATTAATGAATATGGGAGTGGTTAGGCCAAAAAATGAATAAATTATTTTGAAAAGAAAAAGTAATTAATTAATAATTGTATTTTCCCACTTGCATATGATTGATTACATAATTGACAAAGAAAGGGCATTTTATTTTAAAGTGGCCATCTTTAGATTCATTTGTTGGAATCGCAATCATTTATTTTGAACCTGTTTGGTAGTAATTTTGAGAATTGATTTTTTGACCATTAGAGAAAAAGTGGGAGGTCATCTGTGAGAGAAAAAGTCATAAATTACGATTGGAATAGTGAAATAATGATAAAAAAATCAATTTTTTGATGTGAAAAATCACTGCCAAATGGGGCCATATAATATATTTGGGCTCCACACAACTCCTACAAGTGGTGATGACAAAAGGGCTCGTGGGCTCGGGCCGTCGTAGCTCGGCCTATAAAAAGCTCGAGTCGACCAAGCTTGAGGCTCGATTTCACTGAAACTAGGCTCAAGCTGAGGCCCATCTTGGGGTGTCAGGCTAAGCCCAAGCCGGCCTGTTCCACCCCGACATGGCCTGACTCAAAATTTAAAAGATAAAAAATAAAATATAATTATATAGGCAGCATGGCTACTTCCTTTAAAAGGCAACTGCAAGCAATCATGAAGAGGAAACAAAAAATCGAGCTGGTTCGGCTCGACTCGATAAGGCCTAGCCGAAAGCTCGAGTCGAGCCTCGATTTTTTTGCCAAGCTTGTTGAGCCAAAAATAAAAAGCTCAAACCGAGTCCGAGCATTGATTTTTGGCTCACGAACCGGCTCGTCTCGACTCATTGACACCCTTACCTAGGTAAGGTAAGGGTAATTAATTTAGTTAAAAATCAATAAGGTTAAGTTTATTCACTAGGCACCGTTATTGATTTTTGGATTGACAGTCAAATAAATCAAAAAAATTATCTCATATTATTAAGTTGGACTGTAGAGAGAAAAAGAAGTCATTTTGATTACCTTGCTCTCGGGTACATGTCTTGAATTAGATAAATATTTACGAAAAAAATTCTCTAACTCAAATTAAATAATGACTATTGTGAGTTCTTTTATTCGGAAATTTATTAATTCAGAATGAACCGTATAATATTCGAACCAATAAATCAAAAGAGAATTATGCTCTAAACCCTGCGAGGCTCAAAGGGTTTTGCACCATAATCATTACTGGATATGGATAAAAAGAAGAATAAAATCATGAAATATAAACCAACCATTTATTCAAGAATTAAAAAAGATGAAGGCGAAAGTTCAGAGAATTATCATCCCATCAAAATCGGACCACATAAATAGGATGATTTCGGTTTCTTTCTTTCATTTTTCCCTTTTATGCACGTCAATTTTCGTGAGCTGTGAGCACACAAAATGTGGGAAGAAATGAAGAAAAACAAAAAACATATAGTTGGCTCAAGTATCCCATTGTTAACAACACATTGCATCAACTCTAACTAGTAATTATGAAAGGATTATGTTACTTGTACATAAGAATAGTATATAAACGATTATTGAAAATGATGTAAATGAAAAAAGATTAAACGAAAAAGTTGATTGTGTTTCAAATTGGCAAATGATAGAGTGCATTGTGAACAGGGAAGTGTTACATGTACATAATTATCTATATAATGGTGTTTATAATTACACATGGCACTAAATCTAATCTTTAATTTAAATCTCACACTTGCACATCAACAATCGAATGATTGTCACATTATATTATGGACGTCATTAAGTGCAATAATTTTCCTTGTGAACATTATATAACATTTTATGTAAATCTTAATGTACATATAACAAGTTCGTACCATCACTTTTAAAATGGAATCAGTCAAAGAAACAACTAAATGGAGATAAACAGATCTCAAGGAGTTGAGAGGCCGTGAGATGGGCAGTTTGGATTAGCAATTGGGGTACAGACAAGAGTTTTGTGGCCACCGAAAATCTACATCCAGGGCCCAACCAACCTACCTAAGAAAATGACATTTCAAGTGGATGGAACAAGTAAACTTTAGGGAAAAAAGCAATAGAGGTCCCCCCAACTTTTGACCTATGTTGCACTTTTATCCCCAACCTTTCATTTTAGTAGCATCTAGGTCCCCCTCATCTTTAATTTAACAAGTCACACTGACGAATTTACCCTTATTAATAAATAAATAAAAAAGACTGATGAAGCAAGTATCATAAGTAACCTGGCAAATAGCATATTGAAAAGCACCACTACTGTCACATACAAAAGCCATCCAAGTATATGAGAAATAGCAACAATTAGAAAATGTCAAATTGAGCCGAACATAGACTATCAAATATGGACAAACGTTTAAGATATCTCTATAAGAGACGATGATGGATTATGTTAAAAAGATTATAACAAAGTCAACATATGAAATGATGAAAGGATTACAGCTTAAGTACGTCTTCTGCCATGGTTGCCACAGAGAATAGAATGACTATTCAATAATTTTTATCATCAGAGAGCTACAAAAGGCATCCAAAAAGAAATGATAGATGACATAAATAACAAACCTGATGGCATTAACCCTTTTTTCATACGAATTTTTTACTTGACCTTTGGGCGGGCATTCGCTCACCCTTGACTACGCGTCAATTGGGACCATTTGCCAGCAACTTGAATCCTGGACAATGCTCCTTGAAAAGTCTTCTCTTAGAATCGATGTGAAAATGGACTATACCAAGAGGAAGTCACGACAATTATCTAGGCCCGAAAAAATTGTTCATATTGGCAAGTGATAACTATGTCAGATCCAAGCAAATGGCATCATAACTATGAATCTTAGGTTTAAAATGTTCCGACAAAACGTCAGTGCCTTAACCTACAAATTTTTCCCATATCTACACTTGTTCGAAATTAATTGCAATTAGTTCCCAGATAAACAAGTTGTAATTTCAAGTTTCATTTAATGCATTACCTACTGATCATTAACAGAATTGTAAAAGCAACATTAATTTTGAGTTCTATAATGCAGTAGCTATTTTACATTGTTTTAGCCATTCAAAATGACATAAGACCTCGAACAAAACATCTTACCTTGAATTATGGAACCTCTCCAAATATACAACTAGTTAAAATCAAGTAAACAGAAATGAGGGGCAGATATAACAGAACAACTTGTTTTCTAAAATGTGTTACAACACTATGACAATGAATTTCTCTCAGCCCAATCTAAATTCCAGTCAAGTAGGAGTAGCAGTGTACCACATGCTCAATGATCTCGATATGTACAAGTA
>NC_036243.1:22448981-22453562 GCF_002742605.1 Olea europaea var. sylvestris | reverse complement strand
AAATCTCACACTTGCACATCAACAATCGAATGATTGTCACATTATATTATGGACGTCATTAAGTGCAATAATTTTCCTTGTGAACATTATATAACATTTTATGTAAATCTTAATGTACATATAACAAGTTCGTACCATCACTTTTAAAATGGAATCAGTCAAAGAAACAACTAAATGGAGATAAACAGATCTCAAGGAGTTGAGAGGCCGTGAGATGGGCAGTTTGGATTAGCAATTGGGGTACAGACAAGAGTTTTGTGGCCACCGAAAATCTACATCCAGGGCCCAACAACCTACCTAAGAAAATGACATTTCAGGTGAATGGAACAAGTAAACTTTAGGGAAAAAAGCAATAGAGGTCCCCCCAACTTTTGACCTATGTTGCACTTTTATCCCCAACCTTTCATTTTAGTAGCATCTAGGTCCCCCTCATCTTTAATTTAACGAGTCACACTGACGAATTTACCCTTATCAATAAATAAATAAAAAAGACTGATGAAGCAAGTATCATAAGTAACCTGGCAAATAGCATATTGAAAAGCACCACTACTGTCACATACAAAAGCCATCCAAATATATGAGAAATAGCAACAATTAGAAAATGTCCAAATTGAGCCGAACATAGACTATCAAATATGGATAAACGTTTAAGATATCTCTATAAGAGACGATGATGGATTATGTTAAAAAGATTATAACAGAGTCAACATATGAAATGATGAAAGGATTACAGCTTAAGTACGTCTTCTGCCATGGTTGCCACAGAGAATAGAATGACTATTCAATAATTTTGATCATCAGAGAGCTACAAAAGGCATCCAAAAAGAAATGATAGATGACATAAATAACAAACCTGATGGCATTAACCCTTTTTTCATGCAAATTTTTTACTTGACCTTTGGGCGGGCATTCGCTCACCCTTGACTACACGTCAATTGGGACCATTTGCCAGCAACTTGAATCCTGGACAATGCTCCTTGGAAAGTCTTCTCTTAGAATCGATGTGAAAATGGACTATACCAAGAGGAATTCAGGACAATTATCTAGGCCCGAAAAAATTGTTCATATTGGCAAGTGATAACTATGCTGTCAGATCCAAGCAAATGGCATCATAACTATGAATCTTAGGTTTAAAATGTTCCGACAAAACATCAGTGCCTTAACCTACAAATTTTTCCCATATCTACACTTGTTCGAAATTAATTGCAATTAGTTCCCAGATAAACAAGTTGTAATTTCAAGTTTCATTTAATGCATTACCTACGATCATTAACAGAATTGTCAAAGCAACATTAATTTTGAGTTCTATAATGCAGTAGCTATTTTACATTGTTTTAGCCATTCAAAATGACATAAGACCTCGAACAAAACATCTTACCTTGAATTATGGAACCTCTCCAAACATACAACTAGTTAAAATCAAGTAAACAGAAATGAGGGGCAGATATAACAGAACAACTTGTTTTCTAAAATGTGTTACAACACTATGACAATGAATTTCTCTCAGCCCAATCTAAATTCCAGTCAAGTAGGAGTAGCAGTGTACCACATGCTCAATGATCTCGATATGTACAAGTAAATGCTTATCAAAGATTAGAATCTACACTTCCACTCAATTAACCAAAAATAAAAAATAAAAAAATTACCATACATACATTAGAATAGCATCGAATCACTCTCGCAAATGTACGCATACAAATGTTTAACATCCAAAAATATATGGAAAAATAACCAATAACTAGAAATGGACAAATTGACAAAATTGCCATGATGTTTCAAAGTCAAGCATGAGATCATCAAATATGGAGAAGACGTTTCCACACAAATGCTAGATTATATTGAAAGGATTATAGGCAAGTCAAAACATATGAGATGAGTTGCAACTATAGGATCAAAATATAAGTTAATGAACTAGAAACAGAACATCTTTAAGCAGAAATTGAAGATAAGGAACAAAGTTTTAACAATTTAACAATGAGAAGAGTATATCTTCGGCCATTGTTGCGAGAGAGAACTGAATGAGCATCTTCAGTTATTTGATCTCTAGAAAGCTACAGAGAAGGCATCCAATAAATATAATACAGACGACATAAATGAGAAACCCGATCACATTAATCCTTTCCTCACCTGAATTTTTACTCGCCATTTGGGCATTCACCCACTATTGACCATGTGTCTTTTGGGCCATTTGCCTGCATTTGCAACATGATTCCCAGACCACACTCCTTACATGACAATTATCTAGGCCAGTAATAAAGGCTCCATATACCAAATTAAGCCGTCAGATCCTAATAAATAGCATCATTACTCTGAATTTATGATGTAATTGTTCTGATACTTTGCAAATGAAATAACCTTAAAAATATTTCCCGTATACACACTTGTTCAAAGATAATCATAATTAGCTTCCAGAAAAATACGTTGTAATTTCGAGTTTCATAAAATGCAATACCTACATCACATAAAAGAATTGCCAAAGCAATTATAATTTCAAGTTTCTATGATGCATTACCTACTTCACATTGCGGAGTTGTATTAGGAATTCATGATAAAGGGAGACTAGGAACATAACGCTAACATCTCATTCTGGAATTATGGAACCTATCCAAAAATACAGATAGCTAAAATCAAATAAACAAAAATGGAGGCAGATTGAGACAATAACAGGAAAATTGCCATTAATTGATCAAGAGAAGTCTATAATGTTTTACAATGCTACAACATTGAATTTCTCTTCACCCAATCTAAATTCCAGTCAAGTAGTAGTAGCAGCAGTAATAATAACTTTTAATCAAGCTACAGAATTTTGTTCCCATTCTTAATTAAACTGAAAAAAAATTTAAATTATGCATCACTACCCTGGTTGCGATCATTGGAAATATGGAGTCCAGGTTGAGCAGCACCCCGCCGTGTCCTGGAAGGCAGAATGTTATCCAAATCGACCTCGGCAAGCGGATCATCAGACAGATCACTATCAACACCAGATAGTTCACTCTCGCCGTCAACACTAGAATCATCATCGTCATCGAGGTCGGATTCCTCAATCAATTTCCCTTTCCCTTTATCATCCCTCGCAATCCCCTTCCCCTTACTATTAACAATTGCTTCCTCACCATCCGACTGTTGTTCATCATCGTCTTCTTCGCCTTCGTAGTCTTCTTCATCATCGTATTCATCCTCTTCTTCATCTTCAGGATAGGAAGATTGCTTCAACTCGGCTTTTTTGTCATCCGCAGCACATGAAAAGGCGTCATTGTGTGAGAGGGTTTCAAGTTTTCGCTTCTTGGTGGGATCAGCTTCACGTTCTTCTTTGTCTAGGGTTTCGTCGACGGGTTCTGGGGGATCGGGCTTGCGTTTTACAGTAGATTCCCGCTCTTCTTCGCCTGATTTCACGTCTGCCATTGTTAATTGGTGATGGAAGGTTTCCAGAGTTGTGATTCAGCTAGGGTTTTGCACACGCAGGTTCATTCGGCTAACAATCAACAATTCCAGTCGGCTAAGATGGATAACTCAATCACAGTGGGCCGGCCCTTCGATTTGTAGCCCGTTGTTCTCTCTAATTTCTTGTCATATTGGATCTTGATTTTTCTACAGTGAGGGTTAAGGTGCCCTACATATTTAGTTATATATATATAATATAGTCTTATTTAATTTTAATTTTATTAATAAATAATTAATAATATTAGTTCTTTACATATTTAGCTATATGCGCAATATACACTTATATAATTTTAGTCTGATTAATAATTAATAATAACATTAAATCAATTTATTCGACATGAAATTTTAAAAAAAAAATCTTTTCTTTTTCATTTGTCAACAATTTCTTAAATTAATATTTTTAATATTATATTAATTTTTATTAACAACTTTTATTATAAAAATATATCTTAAATTTCTTCCCTCGATTGAATTAATCAATTTTAAAAAAAAAAACATTCATATTCCATTATTTAAATGGCTATTTCATTTGATTGTTTCAAACATATCCTAACAACTAAATAATATATTAATATAATAAAATTAATGAATCAAAATGTTACCATATAATTTGATAAAATTTCATTTTATGTTATATTTACCCTTATTAAGATGTTTTAATTGGTAATTACATATAAATCTCTATGATACCTAAGTTTAGATCAAAACGAACTATCAAATGATAGGGTAATTATATTCCCACTAGAACTTTTATTAACTACACAAACATTATAACAATAATAAACATTTATAATCTTTGCTCATATTCACACTTCAGTCCTCAATTATTTTTCGCTATATTCTTATCATTATATAAAACTAAATAAATTATTATAACATTATAATACGTGTTCAAATTTTAAACCATCTACACACAACATTGACATATTAAAAATTTCAATGTACAGAGAGAGCTTACAATGAAGGAAGATGGAGATAGTCCATTAAGGTTACGTCTTTGAATTTCCTACCACTTGAGAGCATGTGAAAGAAATTGAGATGACTATTTTTATAATTAGTAATTAATTTAAATAAATGGGAGGGCAGATGTAGGGCTGCCTTGTGTTAGTAAATATCCTATGTAATAAACATAATTAAGAT
>NC_036243.1:22429934-22433461 GCF_002742605.1 Olea europaea var. sylvestris | reverse complement strand
TGTCAGATCCAAGCAAATGGCATCATAACTATGAATCTTAGGTTTAAAATGTTCCGACAAAACGTCAGTGCCTTAACCTACAAATTTTTCCCATATCTACACTTGTTCGAAATTAATTGCAATTAGTTCCCAGATAAACAAGTTGTAATTTCAAGTTTCATTTAATGCATTACCTACTGATCATTAACAGAATTGTAAAAGCAACATTAATTTTGAGTTCTATAATGCAGTAGCTATTTTACATTGTTTTAGCCATTCAAAATGACATAAGACCTCGAACAAAACATCTTACCTTGAATTATGGAACCTCTCCAAATATACAACTAGTTAAAATCAAGTAAACAGAAATGAGGGGCAGATATAACAGAACAACTTGTTTTCTAAAATGTGTTACAACACTATGACAATGAATTTCTCTCAGCCCAATCTAAATTCCAGTCAAGTAGGAGTAGCAGTGTACCACATGCTCAATGATCTCGATATGTACAAGTAGGAGTAGCAGTGTACCACATGCTCAATGATCTCGATATGTACAAGTAAATGCTTATCAAAGATTAGAATCTACACGTCCACTCAATTAACCAAAAATAAAAAATAAAAAAATTACCATGCATGCATTAGAATAGCATCAAATCACTCTCGCAAATGTACGCATACAAATGTTTAACATCCAAAAATATATGGAAAAATAACCAATAACTAGAAATGGACAAATTGACAAAATTGCCATGATGTTTCAAAGTCAAGCATGAGATCATCAAATATGGAGAAGATGCTAGTTATATTGAAAGGATTATAGGCAAGTCAAAACATATGAGATGAGTTGCAACTATAGGATCAAAATATAAGTTAATGAACTAGAAACAGAACATCTTTAAGCAGAAATTGAAGATAAGGAACAAAGTTTCAACAATTTAACAATGAGAAGAGTATGTCTTCGGCCATTGTTGCGAGAGAGAACTGAATGAGCATCTTCAGTTATTTGATCTCTAGAAAGCTACAGAGAAGGCATCCAATAAATATAATACAGGCGACATAAATGAGAAACCCGATCACATTAATCCTTTCCTCACCTGAATTTTTACTCGCCATTTGGGCATTCACTCACTATTGACTATGTGTCTTTTGGGCCATTTGCCTGCATTTGCAACATGATTCCCAGACCACACTCCTTACATGACAATTATCCAGGCCAGTAATAAAGGCTCCATATACCAAATTAAGCCGTCAGATCCTAATAAATAGCATCATTACTCTGAATTTATGATGTAATTGTTCTGATACTTTGCAAATGAAATAACCTTAAAAATATTTCCCGTATACACACTTGTTCAAAGATAATCATAATTAGCTTCCAGGAAAATACGTTGTAATTTCGAGTTTCATAAAATGCAATACCTACATCACATAAAAGAATTGCCAAAGCAATTATAATTTCAAGTTTCTATTATGCATTACCTACTTCACATTGCGGAGTTGTATTAGGAATTCATGATAAAGGGAGACTAGGAACATAATGCTAACATCTCATTCTGGAATTATGGAACCTATCCAAAAATACAGATAGCTAAAATCAAATAAACAAAAATGGAGGCAGATTGAGACAATAACAGGAAAATTGCCATTAATTGATCAAGAGAAGTCTATAATGTTTTACAATGCTACAACATTGAATTTCTCTTCACCCAATCTAAATTCCAGTCAAGTAGTAGTAGCAGCAGTAATAATAACTTTTAATCAAGCTACAGAATTTTGTTCCCATTCTTAATTAAACTGAAAAAAAATTTAAATTATGCATCACTACCCTGGTTGCGATCATTGGAAATATGGAGTCCAGGTTGAGCAGCACCCCGCCGTGTCCTGGAAGGCAGAATGTTATCCAAATCGACCTCGGCAAGCGGATCATCAGACAGATCACTATCAACACCAGATAGTTCACTCTCGCCGTCAACACTAGAATCATCATCGTCATCGAGGTCGGATTCCTCAATCAATTTCCCTTTCCCTTTATCATCCCTCGCAATCCCCTTCCCCTTACTATTAACAATTGCTTCCTCACCATCCGACTGTTGTTCATCATCGTCTTCTTCGCCTTCGTAGTCTTCTTCATCATCGTATTCATCCTCTTCTTCATCTTCAGGATAGGAAGATTGCTTCAACTCGGCTTTTTTGTCATCCGCAGCACATGAAAAGGCGTCATTGTGTGAGAGGGTTTCAAGTTTTCGCTTCTTGGTGGGATCAGCTTCACGTTCTTCTTTGTCTAGGGTTTCGTCGACGGGTTCTGGGGGATCGGGCTTGCGTTTTACAGTAGATTCCCGCTCTTCTTCGCCTGATTTCACGTCTGCCATTGTTAATTGGTGATGGAAGGTTTCCAGAGTTGTGATTCAGCTAGGGTTTTGCACACGCAGGTTCATTCGGCTAACAATCAACAATTCCAGTCGGCTAAGATGGATAACTCAATCACAGTGGGCCGGCCCTTCGATTTGTAGCCCGTTGTTCTCTCTAATTTCTTGTCATATTGGATCTTGATTTTTCTACAGTGAGGGTTAAGGTGCCCTACATATTTAGTTATATATATATAATATAGTCTTATTTAATTTTAATTTTATTAATAAATAATTAATAATATTAGTTCTTTACATATTTAGCTATATGCGCAATATACACTTATATAATTTTAGTCTGATTAATAATTAATAATAACATTAAATCAATTTATTCGACATGAAATTTTAAAAAAAAAATCTTTTCTTTTTCATTTGTCAACAATTTCTTAAATTAATATTTTTAATATTATATTAATTTTTATTAACAACTTTTATTATAAAAATATATCTTAAATTTCTTCCCTCGATTGAATTAATCAATTTTAAAAAAAAAAACATTCATATTCCATTATTTAAATGGCTATTTCATTTGATTGTTTCAAACATATCCTAACAACTAAATAATATATTAATATAATAAAATTAATGAATCAAAATGTTACCATATAATTTGATAAAATTTCATTTTATGTTATATTTACCCTTATTAAGATGTTTTAATTGGTAATTACATATAAATCTCTATGATACCTAAGTTTAGATCAAAACGAACTATCAAATGATAGGGTAATTATATTCCCACTAGAACTTTTATTAACTACACAAACATTATAACAATAATAAACATTTATAATCTTTGCTCATATTCACACTTCAGTCCTCAATTATTTTTCGCTATATTCTTATCATTATATAAAACTAAATAAATTATTATAACATTATAATACGTGTTCAAATTTTAAACCATCTACACACAACATTGACATATTAAAAATTTCAATGTACAGAGAGAGCTTACAATGAAGGAAGATGGAGATAGTCCATTAAGGTTACGTCTTTGAATTTCCTACCACTTGAGAGCATGTGAAAGAAATTGAGATGACTATTTTTATAATTAGTAATTAATTTAAATAAATGGGAGGGCAGATGTAGGGCTGCCTTGTGTTAGTAAATATCCTATGTAATAAACATAATTAAGAT
>NC_036243.1:22396103-22412800 GCF_002742605.1 Olea europaea var. sylvestris | reverse complement strand
AAATCTCACACTTGCACATCAACAATCGAATGATTGTCACATTATATTATGGACGTCATTAAGTGCAATAATTTTCCTTGTGAACATTATATAACATTTTATGTAAATCTTAATGTACATATAACAAGTTCGTACCATCACTTTTAAAATGGAATCAGTCAAAGAAACAACTAAATGGAGATAAACAGATCTCAAGGAGTTGAGAGGCCGTGAGATGGGCAGTTTGGATTAGCAATTGGGGTACAGACAAGAGTTTTGTGGCCACCGAAAATCTACATCCAGGGCCCAACCAACCTACCTAAGAAAATGACATTTCAAGTGGATGGAACAAGTAAACTTTAGGGAAAAAAGCAATAGAGGTCCCCCCAACTTTTGACCTATGTTGCACTTTTATCCCCAACCTTTCATTTTAGTAGCATCTAGGTCCCCCTCATCTTTAATTTAACAAGTCACACTGACGAATTTACCCTTATTAATAAATAAATAAAAAAGACTGATGAAGCAAGTATCATAAGTAACCTGGCAAATAGCATATTGAAAAGCACCACTACTGTCACATACAAAAGCCATCCAAGTATATGAGAAATAGCAACAATTAGAAAATGTCAAATTGAGCCGAACATAGACTATCAAATATGGATAAACGTTTAAGATATCTCTATAAGAGACGATGATGGATTATGTTAAAAAGATTATAACAGAGTCAACATATGAAATGATGAAAGGATTACAGCTTAAGTACGTCTTCTGCCATGGTTGCCACAGAGAATAGAATGACTATTCAATAATTTTGATCATCAGAGAGCTACAAAAGGCATCCAAAAAGAAATGATAGATGACATAAATAACAAACCTGATGGCATTAACCCTTTTTTCATGCAAATTTTTTACTTGACCTTTGGGCGGGCATTCGCTCACCCTTGACTACACGTCAATTGGGACCATTTGCCAGCAACTTGAATCCTGGACAATGCTCCTTGAAAAGTCTTCTCTTAGAATCGATGTGAAAATGGACTATACCAAGAGGAAGTCACGACAATTATCTAGGCCCGAAAAAATTGTTCATATTGGCAAGTGATAACTATGCTGTCAGATCCAAGCAAATGGCATCATAACTATGAATCTTAGGTTTAAAATGTTCCGACAAAACATCAGTGCCTTAACCTACAAATTTTTCCCATATCTACACTTGTTCGAAATTAATTGCAATTAGTTCCCAGATAAACAAGTTGTAATTTCAAGTTTCATTTAATGCATTACCTACGATCATTAACAGAATTGTCAAAGCAACATTAATTTTGAGTTCTATAATGCAGTAGCTATTTTACATTGTTTTAGCCATTCAAAATGACATAAGACCTCGAACAAAACATCTTACCTTGAATTATGGAACCTCTCCAAACATACAACTAGTTAAAATCAAGTAAACAGAAATGAGGGGCAGATATAACAGAACAACTTGTTTTCTAAAATGTGTTACAACACTATGACAATGAATTTCTCTCAGCCCAATCTAAATTCCAGTCAAGTAGGAGTAGCAGTGTACCACATGCTCAATGATCTCGATATGTACAAGTAAATGCTTATCAAAGATTAGAATCTACACTTCCACTCAATTAACCAAAAATAAAAAATAAAAAAATTACCATACATACATTAGAATAGCATCGAATCACTCTCGCAAATGTACGCATACAAATGTTTAACATCCAAAAATATATGGAAAAATAACCAATAACTAGAAATGGACAAATTGACAAAATTGCCATGATGTTTCAAAGTCAAGCATGAGATCATCAAATATGGAGAAGACGTTTCCACACAAATGCTAGATTATATTGAAAGGATTATAGGCAAGTCAAAACATATGAGATGAGTTGCAACTATAGGATCAAAATATAAGTTAATGAACTAGAAACAGAACATCTTTAAGCAGAAATTGAAGATAAGGAACAAAGTTTTAACAATTTAACAATGAGAAGAGTATATCTTCGGCCATTGTTGCGAGAGAGAACTGAATGAGCATCTTCAGTTATTTGATCTCTAGAAAGCTACAGAGAAGGCATCCAATAAATATAATACAGACGACATAAATGAGAAACCCGATCACATTAATCCTTTCCTCACCTGAATTTTTACTCGCCATTTGGGCATTCACCCACTATTGACCATGTGTCTTTTGGGCCATTTGCCTGCATTTGCAACATGATTCCCAGACCACACTCCTTACATGACAATTATCTAGGCCAGTAATAAAGGCTCCATATACCAAATTAAGCCGTCAGATCCTAATAAATAGCATCATTACTCTGAATTTATGATGTAATTGTTCTGATACTTTGCAAATGAAATAACCTTAAAAATATTTCCCGTATACACACTTGTTCAAAGATAATCATAATTAGCTTCCAGGAAAATACGTTGTAATTTCGAGTTTCATAAAATGCAATACCTACATCACATAAAAGAATTGCCAAAGCAATTATAATTTCAAGTTTCTATTATGCATTACCTACTTCACATTGCGGAGTTGTATTAGGAATTCATGATAAAGGGAGACTAGGAACATAATGTTCTGATACTTTGCAAATGAAATAACCTTAAAAATATTTCCCGTATACACACTTGTTCAAAGATAATCATAATTAGCTTCCAGAAAAATACGTTGTAATTTCGAGTTTCATAAAATGCAATACCTACATCACATAAAAGAATTGCCAAAGCAATTATAATTTCAAGTTTCTATGATGCATTACCTACTTCACATTGCGGAGTTGTATTAGGAATTCATGATAAAGGGAGACTAGGAACATAACGCTAACATCTCATTCTGGAATTATGGAACCTATCCAAAAATACAGATAGCTAAAATCAAATAAACAAAAATGGAGGCAGATTGAGACAATAACAGGAAAATTGCCATTAATTGATCAAGAGAAGTCTATAATGTTTTACAATGCTACAACATTGAATTTCTCTTCACCCAATCTAAATTCCAGTCAAGTAGTAGTAGCAGCAGTAATAATAACTTTTAATCAAGCTACAGAATTTTGTTCCCATTCTTAATTAAACTGAAAAAAAATTTAAATTATGCATCACTACCCTGGTTGCGATCATTGGAAATATGGAGTCCAGGTTGAGCAGCACCCCGCCGTGTCCTGGAAGGCAGAATGTTATCCAAATCGACCTCGGCAAGCGGATCATCAGACAGATCACTATCAACACCAGATAGTTCACTCTCGCCGTCAACACTAGAATCATCATCGTCATCGAGGTCGGATTCCTCAATCAATTTCCCTTTCCCTTTATCATCCCTCGCAATCCCCTTCCCCTTACTATTAACAATTGCTTCCTCACCATCCGACTGTTGTTCATCATCGTCTTCTTCGCCTTCGTAGTCTTCTTCATCATCGTATTCATCCTCTTCTTCATCTTCAGGATAGGAAGATTGCTTCAACTCGGCTTTTTTGTCATCCGCAGCACATGAAAAGGCGTCATTGTGTGAGAGGGTTTCAAGTTTTCGCTTCTTGGTGGGATCAGCTTCACGTTCTTCTTTGTCTAGGGTTTCGTCGACGGGTTCTGGGGGATCGGGCTTGCGTTTTACAGTAGATTCCCGCTCTTCTTCGCCTGATTTCACGTCTGCCATTGTTAATTGGTGATGGAAGGTTTCCAGAGTTGTGATTCAGCTAGGGTTTTGCACACGCAGGTTCATTCGGCTAACAATCAACAATTCCAGTCGGCTAAGATGGATAACTCAATCACAGTGGGCCGGCCCTTCGATTTGTAGCCCGTTGTTCTCTCTAATTTCTTGTCATATTGGATCTTGATTTTTCTACAGTGAGGGTTAAGGTGCCCTACATATTTAGTTATATATATATAATATAGTCTTATTTAATTTTAATTTTATTAATAAATAATTAATAATATTAGTTCTTTACATATTTAGCTATATGCGCAATATACACTTATATAATTTTAGTCTGATTAATAATTAATAATAACATTAAATCAATTTATTCGACATGAAATTTTAAAAAAAAAATCTTTTCTTTTTCATTTGTCAACAATTTCTTAAATTAATATTTTTAATATTATATTAATTTTTATTAACAACTTTTATTATAAAAATATATCTTAAATTTCTTCCCTCGATTGAATTAATCAATTTAAAAAAAAAACATTCATATTCCATTATTTAAATGGCTATTTCATTTGATTGTTTCAAACATATCCTAACAACTAAATAATATATTAATATAATAAAATTAATGAATCAAAATGTTACCATATAATTTGATAAAATTTCATTTTATGTTATATTTACCCTTATTAAGATGTTTTAATTGGTAATTACATATAAATCTCTATGATACCTAAGTTTAGATCAAAACGAACTATCAAATGATAGGGTAATTATATTCCCACTAGAACTTTTATTAACTACACAAACATTATAACAATAATAAACATTTATAATCTTTGCTCATATTCACACTTAAGTCCTCAATTATTTTTCGCTATATTCTTATCATTATATAAAACTAAATAAATTATTATAACATTATAATACGTGTTCAAATTTTAAACCATCTACACACAACATTGACATATTAAAAATTTCAATGTACAGAGAGAGCTTACAATGAAGGAAGATGGAGATAGTCCATTAAGGTTACGTCTTTGAATTTCCTACCACTTGAGAGCATGTGAAAGAAATTGAGATGACTATTTTTATAATTAGTAATTAATTTAAATAAATGGGAGGGCAGATGTAGGGCTGCCTTGTGTTAGTATATATCCTATGTAATAAACATAATTAAGATCATTATAGCTATAAAAACCAACAATTCTCATTTTAGAACTGTTGTCAATGAAAGCCATATGTTTTGGGCTGGAGCTTCTCAAAACTCAAAAATAGCCATAAATGATGCTTATATGTGTGAATGTATTCATGTTGAGCATCGAAGTTTTGGAGAAATTGATTTGCGTGAGATAGATTCTACAATATATATATATATAGTTGTTTTGGTTCTTTGACGAAATTTTTTATTATGCTAAATGATAATGCAATTCTTTTTTCTCTCTATTTTTATTTTTATTTTTATATATACATCCATTTGGGACATTCTTAGCATGTGACAGCATGACAGTATTATTGTCTCATTATATTAATGCAAATATGCATTATTCTTCTTTAATTCATAATTATGAATTTGTGGAATCATCTTTGACTGGACATCTATATGCCAAATCTCATTTTATCATTTTGACTTATCTTTGATTTGACGATTTAAATTTTCAAAAGTTATAATTTTATTATTTTTATTTAGTTGTTTTATTATTTATTAAACTATGCTTTAATAATTACTTTTATGAGAGATGACGTGATTAGCATATGTATAATTATATTGAACTTTGGCAATTAGAATTTCGTTGAACCTTGAACAACAGCTACTTTGTATTGGTCTTTGACTAATTTTTATATTCAATAAAATCATTTGAGGTTTTTTTTTTTTTATTTTTTTCCATATTTACCCAATTTTCGGTATTAAACAATTTTTGAAGTATTAATTACAATTAGCATATGTCGCTGCATCATTTTGAAATTTGAGCACAATCACATTCTTGACAAAGACATGTATTGTATGATATTATATCTGCTATATGATTTTTTTCAACATTGGTAAATAAATTACTGATCTAATATATCGATCACTTTTTTTGGTATGTTAGAATCATCATAGACGAATACATCATCGTCTAAAATACTAAAGGAAACGAGGTCTGATTCATCAATATATCAACAACATGAGTTAGCTCATTAGTATTATTTGAAAAATGTCAAGTTTTCCCCTTTTTTTAATTGTTAATGTATATTTTAGTTGTCATATCTTAAATTTATTTTCATATTTGTAGGATTAATTCACCAAACTAAGATTGTGTTATCTTTATAAGACAAGTAAATGCATTTGAAGAAGAGTATAAATTATAAAAGTATCTCTACTTCGAAAAATCTACAACAATAAGAACAATCCTGCTAAAGTTTTAAAATGATTTTTATATGACGGAGAGGTATTATATAGTGTCAACATTAATCAATATTTTTCTTATAGAAATGTCACTATTAGACTAATAAGTGTTTTGTTAATAATATTTTCAGGGAAGTAATTTTCAAGCTACATTTAAGGGCACAATCAAAAAATTATTTCCCATGCTGGAGAAAGGAAAAGCATACCGACTTTGAAATGGAAAAATAATTAACCCTTATATATATATATAAACAATTAAAAAATATCACGCATATCATTCATTTGATACATAAGACGTACAATACACGTGCTTACTACTAGTGTATCTAAAATACTATATAATATCTAAAATAACATTATAATATTGTTTTCTATAATTAGTAATTATTGTTCTACATATTTTGTAATAGAAATATAAACATGACATTACAAAGCATGTATTTATTGTATTCCTATATCAAAATCAATTTCAAAAAAATTAATGGACAATGGGGATAAAGGTCTGATTTAGTTTTGTTTCGTAATATTGAAGAATCAAAAACAATTTCTCATTTGCTTGTACAAATTGTCACATGAAAATGAATTTTAGAATGAAAAGAGAAAATGCTTATACTTGTTTCGAAACGATTATGGAACCATTCCTCAAATGATATAACATAATCAGCAACTGAGGGTTGAATCCATCCCTTAATTTGCATACTTTGAAGCAGAATGCCAACCATGAAGATTTCATAAACAAGCTAGGTTTGTGTTGCAATAGAATGTAATTATGTTTCAGAAAAATTTCATTCCTAGAGAAATGTAACGACGAGAAAATGGGTGTGAGGTGTGATAAAGATTTTATTACAAAATCATTATTGTAAATCACATAGACAGCAATTTTGGGTAGTTCAGACAACCTCGTCAAAGTAATAACTTCTTCTGTAAGCACGTGATCATTGTTAAACCTAGGAACACCAGCGTGTTTGATAACATCAATCCTAAGTTCAAAAAAGAATGATAGATTTGCTCATCAGTGGTCTTTCATTGTTAGACCATTGGATCTTCATTATAGTTCTTTCTAATTGGAAAATCTTATGCGATTGAACTAAGGTGAACAACCTTGACAAGAGCCTTCGAATAATCCAAGAAAGCAAGTTAAAAAATATTGATCATATAAAAAGTAATTAATTACATATTGAAATGAATTCATATGTTCATCTTCGATGAACTAGCATTATTTTAGGAACAAGCGGATGTGTAGGATCTGCCATGTTTGTACTTCCACGTATGAAAATTTG
Organism: Olea europaea var. sylvestris; assembly: GCF_002742605.1. Lineage (NCBI taxonomy): Eukaryota > Viridiplantae > Streptophyta > Magnoliopsida > Lamiales > Oleaceae > Olea > Olea europaea. The sequence continues at coordinate 22,405,491 of NC_036243.1, read as the reverse complement.
TTACTCGTGTATGATGACACGATTTGAAGGAGAAATGAGCATCAGTGTAAGTGTTATGCCCTAGATCTAATCGATTTAGGTTGTAAACGCTTTTAATATATTTAATGCATTTGATTTTGGCGAGATCTATTATTTATTTAAATTAATTTTGTGATAAATAATATTAAATAATAGAATCCGAAGATCCAAATTTTAGGTAATCTGTTAATCACAAGGAGTTGTGATTGTGAGATACAAATTACATATAATTGGATCTTGAATAAACCATGGTCATAAGTAATAACGAGATACGGATATCGTTAATACAGTTAGACCATCACGTGTGGCATTTCTTACTTGTGAAGTAAGTAGCTGATCTCACGAGTTAAAGTGTGGTGACACTTAAATGAACACGTGGATGTTTTGTTATAGAACAAAACATTGGAGACCCGCTAAGAAATTCCATATGGATAATTATTTGAGTGTCAGTGGCTAATCTCTAACGTTCGGTGGTGGAATTGGTCCTTTGACTTGAGGGCGTCATGGTACCTTATATGGGGACAGTCATACTTTGGCGATGTTGGATGTTGCTCTGAAAGGGGCCGGTAATACGACATCGTTCGGGTACGTCAAGAATCGTATGAAGGTTGTGATTGATCAATAAAGGATTCGTCACTCTTAGATAGTAGGAGATTATAATCTGCGTTTCATTCAATTAAGTCGATGATGAAATCCTTGGCCAAGGTGTACTCATAAGTCGAAAAGGAGTTTTCGATTTATATTGACTTAATAGTGGAGTGAAAGATATGATCAATGATCGAGATTGACACAATTTCATATCTCGTAATTGATCGGATCGTATTGACGAAGGGATAATAGTTTCATGGTAAACGAACGAATTTGATTTTGTCATACCACGTGACATTTCCCGTCACATGTATTGTCCTGACACATTGTTAGATGTCAATCAGGGACGGCGAGTGTGAATTGACGATAAATTAAAAGGGTGTATTAATTTATCAATTTTGATTAGATCAAAATAATATTTCACGACGTTAGGCATCGTGGTCGGGAACCTAATGGGTCGCACACAAAAGAGAATTGGAATATTGCAAATTGCCAATTGGTTAATTTAACAATCGTTGGATAAATTAATTAATTGGATTTGTTATTTATATTCCCAAATTAATTAATTGGATTAATCAATTCACGTATCGGGTTTAATTAATTGGATTAATTAAATATTGGACCGCCGGGCCGGGTCCGTTTGGGTTTATATATATACATAGCTAGGGTTTGAGGTTCATAAGGTTTTCATTATTCTTGCTGGCACAAGAGAAAAACCCTAGCAGTTGCAGTCTATTTTCTGTGTGGATTTCATTGGAGGTTGGACAATTGGACAGCTGTAGGAGGCAGATTCAAGCTGTTGGAAAGGAATAACGCGAAGGAGTTTGCAAATTAAAAGAAAAGGTATAATTTTTATCACAATTTTTATCTAAATAATAAAGCTGAATCCTGAATGGGAATTGAAATTTGTTAAATTCCGTTATGCATGTTTAAATAAATTCCCAACAATCAGTATACCAATTTTCATGACATCTTCATTCCTTGCATCATCAGACGTATCATCCCAAAACACTTTGACATTATTGAGATAAACGTGTTTGAGTTGGCTAGAGTGGTTCTTTTTCATATTGCAAATTAAGCCCCCGTATGACCCCTATTAAATTTTCTCTCTCTTATTTTCATCCACACATTTTTCAATAAAATAATATGATACATAAATCAAAAATTTTTTCTTCTTTTTCAACCTCACATTTTTCATAAAAACACTATTTCAAAAATTATAATCTCAAATAATGAGGGCTAAGTGCCATATTTGGTGTGTCATCCTCCAGAGCATCTCAACCTAGTTACAAGGTAGAACTCCTCAATTGAAAATCTCACGTGCTTTCCAGATTAATTTGAACCACATTCGGTCCATATTTGGCTGCTTTACTTTATTAATAAATAGTTTACAAAGCAACTGGTGCTAAAGATTGATCTGTCAAGAAATGGTGAAAGCAAGAACGCCTCTTGAACAAAGCTTTCCTCTTAGTGTTATCTTCAATTTGAACATAGATATCACTTCTTACTTTGCAGATAGTGATACCCTACCTCCAAACCGATTGTTGCGATCTATAATTTAATCTCATTATAAAATCACATAAATTCAACTTCTCACTCATCGCCCACACACACACAATACAAAAATTATGAGACAATGCTATAAAAATGGGTTTGTCAAAAAATATGTTGTCTTGTTATTCTTTTTAAAAAAAACTCATTTTATTTTGTCAAGATCACCATTTCATTCTAAAAAGCATAACGAATTGTGATATCATAATTGTTAAGAACATGTTACTGTGAAAGGAGTATGAAATAAAACAATGAAAACTCATGAAAAAACTTGTTATGAAAATGGTTGCTATGCCAAATGTAGTAGTTTGACCCAAATTCTAGTGAGTATTAGTGTTTTAGTTGAAGTGGTTTTAAAAAGATCAACATTATGAATTGGGAAGAAAAGTCGCAGCATATTCGCTAACCTAGTGAAGGTGGAGTTTCGAAGGTGAGTCGGGGGCGCTCTTCTTGTCATGAAGGGATAGAAAAACTTTACATTACAAGATTTCACAGTTACAAAAGATGCATCAATTTCTACTTCTTTAACTAATGAGGAAGTTACTAAACTTTGGTATATACAACTTGAGGCATAGAGCATATATGTGAGATAGGTATGGCAAAGTTGAGTAGAAGGGGACTTCTTGATGGGCAGAAGACTAGTAAGATCAAGTTTTGTGAGCATTGTGTCTTTGGAAAACAGAAAAGAGTCCGATTCACTAAAGGAAGACACAACACAAAGGAAACACTTGAATATATCCACTCAAATCTTTGGGGACTAGCCTAGGTACCTTCAAAAGGAGGTGCTTGTTACTTGTTGGCAGTGATTGATGATTTCTCCAAGAAATATATGGGTATTTTTCTTGAAATAGAAGAGTGATGTGTTTGGAACCTTTAAGGAGTGAAAAACTATAATAGAAGAGTAGATTGGAAAGCAAGTGAAATGTCTATGCATAGATAATGGGTTGAGTTTTGTTTAGATTAATTTAATAGCTCTACAGGGTTGAAGGCATTTTAAGACACTTGATAGTGCCTAAACTCCTCAATAAAATGGTGTAACAAAATGGATGAACAAAACTTTGATGGAAAAAGTTCATTGTATGCTTTCAAATTCTAGATACCCTAAGATTTTTTAGGCTGAAGCTACTACTACAACTTGTTTTCTGATTAGTTGCTCACCTTCAGCTGCTATTGAGTAAAAAGACACTAGCAAAGGTATGGTCTGGTAAGCCTCTTGTTATTCTGATTTAAAAATATTTGGGTATCCTGCTTATGCTCATGTGGACAATGATAATTTGGAGCCTAGGTCTAGAAAGTGTATATTTCTTGGATATAAATCAGATATGAATGGGTATAAATTGTGTTGTCTTAAGACAAGAAATGTGGTAGTTAGTGGAGATGTAGTATTTGATGAACTTGCTATGGTTCATGATTCACTTGGGGGATTTTGATAAAACTGAGAAACATTATCATCCAACTTAGGTGGAGCTGGAAATTGGTCCAGAAGAACAATCAGGGGTTTTGAAATAGTTCAGTACATATTACTCTAGTCCAGAATTGATGGACAGTAATATTTTGCCTACTTTGCCTGCATTACTAGCAACACCACAGTATTCAATTGTGAAGGATATACTTCGCAGACAGATTAAACCTCCCTAGAAGTATGGAGAAGCAAATTTGGTAGCTTATACTTTGAATGTGGTTGACGATATTAATTCTATTGAGAAGTCTGCTAAATATTCAGAGACAGTTAGTTGCAGTGATTCTAGCAGATGGTTGATCACTATGCAAGATAAGATAAAATTGATGATTTTAAAGGGTCTTCCGCTGCAAATGGGTGTTCAAAAGGAAGGAATTGATATCAGGGATTGAAGATACTAAGTATAAGGCCAAATTGGTAGGAAAGGGCTACAGTCAAATTCCAGATGTTGACTTTACAAATGTGTTCTCAGATCAAAATGTAAAGTGTCAATAGTTGATTCAGACTACAAAACGAGAATTGAAGATCATACGGGATCAATTGAATGAGATTAGAAGATCAAGGATGAAAATTACACAAAAAATGACTAAATGAACAAAGAAGCAAAAATTCGAGGGCCAAGTTGCGATTTCATTAAAGCCTATGGTACGTGTGCACCATAGAAAGCCTCGCGCACGCTAGGCTTCATTTTGAAGAACTCGAGACTAAATTTCTTCTACCATTTGCATGCATGGGAGTTTACCATATTCACGCATGGTGGCATTCTGAACAGTCAACTACTGCTTTCCTTCTATGATATAAATTCCTTAGGAAATTGATTTTGGGGCATTTCTTGACCTAATTGTGCCACTTATAAATACAAGACAATGGCTAAACGATAAAGGAGTCCCCTCATACCTCTCAAATCATCATCATATCATAAAATCTATTAAGATATAAGGGACAAAATCAATATAAGTTAGAGAGGATAACAAATCTAGCACGAGGATTGAATTAAGAATATCAAAAAGGTAAAGAGTTAAGGCTTGGGAATTGAAGATGAAGAACAAGAGATTGCTTCCGGATGTTGCGTGTATTCATTTAAATTTGAGGTGATGCCATTTCATTCTTCTTGTTGTTTTATCTTTAAAAATATGTTAAGCCAGATTCTTTTGTAGGGGATGGAGATGAACCTTATTATTTGATTATTTTTAATTCAACGATCAAGTATTTTAGTAAATTTGCATTCTAGATTCTTCTTGTATGCTCTGTTCAATATTTAAATGTTTGTGCACCCTTTAAATAATTAATCATTTGTAGTAGTTCTGGGAAGTTCACAATAAGTTTAGACACTACAATTTCAACTCATGGGTAATAGATATTAGCATTAATATGTATGTTGTGTAAAATCATATAGACAATCGTTCAATTAAATGCATTATTTTGCATATGAATTTGGACTACAAAAAAAATAGTACTTGTTTGACATGGCACCCTCCAACTGACACATCAAGCCATGTATTTAATCACGTCAACATTTCGTCAATTTTTGGACTGAGTGTTAGTTCAATGACTAACGGGATTACAAAATGTATATTTTAGTGATGAATGAGGTGATTTTTAAATTTTAGTAACCCCTTGTGTGCCTTTTGTAAAGTTTAATGACCATTTGGACTATCATCCCTCTTATTTCATTATAAATAGAAATCAATATGTGGTAGTTTCTCATGAATATGGCCATCATTCAATAAAGTTATAAATAATTTTTTATTCATTTTAAAGTTCTCCATTTTTTTAGTTTTTTCTTCTATGCCAATTTTAGAAGTAAAACTCAGCCATCGTAAATCATGTTTGTGTCAGTTTTGTGTTCTCTTTTCATGTTTGAGTTCAGATTAGGCAGAAGAAAGGAGGAAGAAATGATTAAGAGTCACCAATAAAAAAGCCTTTCAGATTCAGAATCAATATTTGATATTTCAATGCACATCTTGAAACTGCACTTATGGTGGTATTATTATGCGATAGTGCCATCTTGTGATTTATGGTTTTGTGAAGTGAAAATGGAGAACAGTAGGTTGATAGGGACCCTAGTTCACAAAACATGTGTAAATTACATTCTACATTAATAAGCGATTCCTTTAAAATAGGAAATAATGGTTGGAATGTTACAAATCAAGCTCCCGTTTAGTTTTGTTAAAATTAGATTCTTATTAAATTTTAATAAAAGCTAATGAAGTGAATGTTGTAAAATTGGGTGGTACACGTAGACAGTTCTTCAAAGTTTAACTAATCAAGATAATTTACTGCAACATGCAACTTTTCATACCTCACAACAAAAATTTGAAGTAATATTTGAATATATTTAATTTAAAAAAATTAAATATTAATAAAAATATTACTATAAAATTAAATATTGTTTGGAATTATTAAAAAATAAAAATACTAATAATATAAGACAGAAAATATTTCTAAAAAGTAAAAAGTTACTTGTGAATAAAAAAATTGAAGAGAAAGGAATCAAATTATATATTCTTTATTTAATTTTTGTAACTTTCTTTTATTTTGTTTTTCTTATATTTTTTTGAAAATTGTTTTAAAATTTCTTTTTCTTCATATTATAAATACTTTTTTTTCGATTTAACATTCTTTTTAATTCTTTTCGTTTAAAATGCAATTTTTTTCAATTTTAATTAAATAATATTTATTTTTAATTTTAATTATTTCGATTTAATTTAAAAACATTATAATAACTTTTTTTGTTTCTTTTTATTTTTGCCTCTAATTTTTTTGTTGTTTAATTTGTTTTAACCATTCAGTTTCTTTATCTAACATTATATAAAAAGCCAATGAATCAGGTACTGTAGATGTAACAGTATTCCAATCCCATTCCCATTATACTATATGAAGTGCAAAATAACATCAATTTTTTTTTTTTTTGCAGCGAATTTGTTATTTTTTCCCTCTCAATCATGGGAAAAAACAACGTAGTTTCGCCTTCAATCTTTTTATATTATTATATTACTATTACATACAGTATGGAAGAGGCAATTTTTGAGTGGATACTTGTTGCAATTTTGTATCATCCTGTCCATTATTATTTTTTATAATCTCTATTTCTTATACTACATTTTCTTTCATTTTCACACACAATCAACCATGCATTTTTACTCTTTCTTCATTTTCACACGTTACAACCATGCCTCTTTATTTCTCAATTTCTTCACACAAAAAGGATGGGTTGTCTGACAGTTCGTGTTTGTGTGCATTTTAAGCTTGCAACCATTTTGGAATTTTTATAATCATCAATAAGAAAATTATTTTTTAAATCATAGAAAAAATCTAAACTTTTCTTTTTCTAATTTATTCGTTCAAGCAATTTTTTTCCCATTACCATGAATTTAATTAAAGATCAGTTAATAATAAACACAAATCCCATTACCATGAATTTAATTGAAGATGAGTTGATAATAAACATCCTACATATATAATTTTATTAGTAATATTTTTATTTGTTAATAACTTTTTACATATTTTTTTTATAAGTACCGCAAACGAATATATATTTTCTATTTTCTGTCTTATATAATTAGTATTTTTATTTTTTAATAATTCCAAACGATATTTAATTTTATAGTAATCTTTTTATAAATATTTAACTTTTTTAAATTAAATATATCTAAATATTACTTTAAATTTTTGGTGGGAGGTATATAAAGTTGCGTGTTGCAATAAATTTAGATTGCCTTTTTTTACTATGTAATAAAATATATATCAAGTAAGGCAAACGACGTCGTTTTTGCTTCCCCACTTAAAAAAAAAGCTACAGTGAGACAAAATGGAACAACACATTGTTCACTTCAACAATGCCTCTGTGCCATTTTATTTTATTTTTTAAATTTTTTTACCTCACTGTATAGAGTAAGTCCAGGCAAAATATCAATCACTTCACAATGCATGCAGGCAAAATATTAATCACTTCACAATACACAAAACTCAACCCTATATTCTTCGCGCGCGCTCTCTCTCTCTCCCCACAGTCACACTGTAGGCCGCCTCTCTTATTTTGTCGCAAAATCGTTGACATGTTTTCAGTTGCCAATGCTGGTGGGATGCTCGTTACAACTTCAGCTAATAAGTTTAGGTGGGAGTTTGAGATGTTTGAATACCCAATTGTGTTTCCTGTCCTCAAAGAGAAAGGTCCTGAGCAAGAGGGAAACCACAGAACGAGAGTATTGGAAATCAGATTCAACCTGGTGGTAAATTTAAGGGTAAGAAATTTAAGGTCATTACTAAATCTGGTGCCGTCAAATATCCAATTTGTTTTTTGATCCACTTTCTTTTGTTATGATATTTCTTGTGAAATATGTGACTTTATTTATATGTGTGTGTGTGTGCGATTGGATGAATTTTAGTTCTTGACCCATGGATAAAAATCCTTGAAAAAGTTTGCTTTTTTTTTTTTTTTTCCCTTAAGGGTTCCCATGAAATTTATTGGGAACTAGGAAAGTGGGGAGCTAATGGAGGTTACCTATCTTTAACTTATTTTCTATTTTAAAAATAATTGTCCAATTTATTTAAGGTCTGATGATACTTGTGTGCTTAAATGTTTATCAACAGCAAAGTAACTCAATCATTTTCCATTGATTTGTGCGTTTATATGTTGAGGTTTCATGATGCTGAATTCTTCATCTTTGCATCTAATCACATTTTGGTCATAATTTGTAATTAATAATGAATTTTTGTTAATGCATGATGTGACTACTGCCATTTTGAAATTGTGACTACATTGCCTAGGATGCATACATAAAATCCACATGATTGTGACCAAAACAAAGGGTGAGAAAATCCTTGCTGTTCTCCTCCATTCCAAGATTTAAAGCAAATATTTGTATCTGACATTTTGGGAGAAAGAAAGTCGTAAAGATAATTCACCACATATTCATCACAACTTTTGAGTGAAAAGAACCAAAAAGACAAGAATATCACATCACATAGTGTTATATATAACTAGTGTCATAAGAGTAGTTAACTCGGATGTAATATTGGTCCATTGTATTCATGGGTCACAATTTTTGTACATTTGACACAATTCTGGAAAAAAGAAATACCTTAGATTATATCAACTTTAAACATTTTAGTCACAACTTTTAGGACAAAAATAAGCCATATAGGAAGCCATTTGATTGAACTCATGAAAGAATTTTCATTTCTGGATTCCCAGAATAGATAATTTGATGGGCTTTTCATTTTCAGGAATTTAGTGTCACTTTTCAAATGCAGTGGAAGGATATGCCAATAAGTAGAAAAACTTGCAGAAGATCCAAAGATTGCATTTTTCAAAGCTTTATGAACTTTCTTTTTAGGGCTTTTCCACATGGTATTTGTTGCTTCTCCTCTGTTCAATTTTTGAATTGACCCTTACATCTCTATGAAATTTTTTTCTTTTATACACATTGTGCACGAATAAATAAATAAAGTTAACGGATAATTTAGTTCGAAGAAGGTGCAATGAAAGGTTCAGAAATGAAAAAAGAATAAGAGTGATGCCAAACTCTAAAGATATGGTGCTCTTCCGAACTATAATTTCAATTTTGAATGCAATGAAAGAACTGAGAAAAGAAGGGAAGTTATCCTTTCTATGAGTCAGTGGTGCCGACAATTCGATATTTCCTGCAGGACCTACAGCTTAGACATATATATCTTATTTGTTTGAGCAGTTCTAATCAAAATTTGAGGAAAAGATCCACACTAAGGAAGCAGAGAAGAGTAATTTGCAAGCCAAAACTAAGGTGAGAT
>NC_036243.1:22391290-22392314 GCF_002742605.1 Olea europaea var. sylvestris | reverse complement strand
TGATTTTCTCGGATGTAATCATGTTATCTTTAGTTCTGTATAAACACCGAATAACCTAATTGGCCACTTTTCAAATATCCATCTCAGAGTTATTTAAATTTCTGCCTAGCATTCAAACAATGAATGTTATATCTATGTATGCCAACATTAGCATACATTAAACTCCAAACTGCTGAAGTACAGGAAATTTTTTGTAATTTCATTTCTTTAAGTTTATCCTTGGAGCATTAATTGAGACTCAACTTGTCTTCCTTAGTAATGGGGATAGCATATGGTTTACATGCCTACATCTCAAATCCTTTAAGAACTTTATCAATATATCACTTTTATGATAATCTAAATGTACCCCGAGAACGATCCCAGAGCATTTGTATTCCTGACATAAAAGAGACAACACCAAGATCTTTCATTTCAAAATTCCATGATAGAAATCTCTTGATTTCTTCTAATAATCCTTTATCATTGAGGCAAATAGTATGCCATTAACATCCAATACCAGAAAATATGCTTACTCCCATTGAACTTGTGATATACATAGTCATCAATTGAATTCATCTAAAAACCAAACGAGATAATTATTTGATGAAATTTGCGATACCATTGATGAGAATCCTACTTAAGTCCATAGATGAATTTCTTTAATTTGTAAACCATTAGATATAGTATAAGATCAAATGCCATAATAGTCATAAAAGAGTCTTTCGTAGAAATCGAAGAGAAACTGTCTGTAAAGTCAATGCCTTCCTTTTGAATAAAGTCATTTACCATAAAACGGGCCTTATATCTCTCTATATCACCCTTTGTACTGCTCTTGGTTTTAAATATTCATTTACAACCAATGAGTTTCGTACCTTCAGGCAATGGGATGAGTTCCAAAACGTCATTGTTACTCATGAACTTTATCTTTTTAGTCATGTTATCAATCCATTCTTAAGAATAATTCATTTGCATTGTATGATAAAAGTTGATTGATAAGATTTTCTTCCACCAATTCAATTCCATCCTTATTTTCTTGGAGAAAGAT
>NC_036243.1:22378130-22384116 GCF_002742605.1 Olea europaea var. sylvestris | reverse complement strand
AGGGATAGAGAGAACATTTTTATAAAAGTTGCAGCTTTCATTAAGGGCCTATTCGATAATGATTTTGAGAATTGATTTTTCAACCGTTAGGAGAAAAGTAGGGACCATTTGTGAAAGAAGAAGTAAAAAATTACGACTATGATAGTGAAATAATAGTAAAAAAAATCAATTTTTTGTAGTGAAAAATCATTCCCAAACGGAGCCTAATTGTGGACCAAATATAAAAGAGAATTTGGAGAAATTGTGAAAATAAATATAGAAAATTAAATGGGCACATCATTCCATAAAAATAAATTATAAAAAATTAAATAAAGGATGTCTAACACATCCTCAAAATGTAAATGATGTTCTAAACATTCTCTAACCTCTTTTTATTAGTCATTAAACATTTTGAAGATACTTAACTTTCTATAAGCTTCACTAACAATTTTCTATATTTAATTTCGCATCTCTTTATCAATTTACATTTTGAGTCATTATTATTACTACAAAAAGTTAGCAATCAAAAATTATAATCAAAATTTAGAATACACTATAAATGTAAAATATTAATTAACATTTGAATGATGCCCATTGCAATTAAGCAATTTCCATCAATTCAGGATGACTCAAATGTCCAACCAACAGATATAGAAGCGAAGAAATAACTCGTGCGTCCTAAAAGCTTGACTTTAGACTGCTTAAACCTTGAGGCTTAACCTTATCATCATCTAGCCATTTTACGTTTTTTAAAACACTTTTTATTTTAACTGACATCGCCCAAACAGGATGAATTCTCAATCATATAATATAATAATAATAATAATAGTGCACGTGCAAAGCCATTGACGAAAAATAAGAGATGTGTAATTGCAAGAAAAAATGGATCTCATCTCATACAGCAGGTCTCTGGAAAATTTGCTTGCAAGAGCTAACATTAGCCCTTTAAATATGCCAATTATTTTCCTTGTCGGGAAGCTACTTTCATGGTTCTAACATGGAAACTCTTATCTACTCTTAAAACAAAATCGAAAGTTCAATATATGTCTAGAATTTGGCACTTGACCAAACATTAAACTAGATATCTGAAAAGAAAATACCCGAGCAGCACCAGGCATAATATGTTTATTATTGACCACCCCGAAGAAAACGTACTGTGTGAAAAAATTTGCAAGTCTGGATTCTACACCTTTGCAAGTTCGGCGGCAACAGGTGCAGCAGCAGGAGTAACACCACCAGTTGTTGGCCTGGAAAAACAATCAGAGGGTTACAAAGTCGAAGTCAACTTCCAGGCAGAGATTCAAATACTAGCCAGGGAATTGCTCAAACGAATTCTGAAAGGGAGACTTACAGCCCAACAAAAACTTTGAAAGCATCATAGATACCCCACTGAGCCCCGGTGAGAGTTCCAATCATGACAATACGGAGAGGAAGTCCCCGAGTAAAGAGACCCCATAAACCAAGATTCTTTACAGCCTGTGAAAAAGGAGAGGATTAACATAGTAGATAGAAAAAGATGGCCTAGCACACTAACACCACAAAATATTATACTTACATCGCCAACGGTAGCACCCTTGGCATTGTTGAGGAAAGAGACAAGGTTGTCAGCAGGATGTGATACGATAGCACAGAAAACACCAGCAACATATCCACCAGCGAAGCTCACACCAAGCTGCAAGGGCTTGCTGCAATCACTTTTAGGTGTAGGGATTGCATGCTTGTAAATCATCTCCACAATAGTCTCGAAAGATGCGAACTTCATCATTGTATCTGCAATTGATATCAAATGAGAAGACTACCACGAAATTTGACCATGCACAATGTGTACATATGGATAACATCATAATAAGCTTTCAGAAAAAGACAGATGTCATCCATCTTACAGATAAATAACCCCGAAAAGAATAAAGCATATAAACCAACCAGCACATGCTACTTTTTTGAGTGTTCCAAAGGCATGGCTAGATTTCATTAGTGGATAGATGTTGCTTGACTGCATAAAATAAAAATCAAGCAGTATGCAAAATATCCTGAAATTGTGTCCACTATAAGCCTCAACGTAGCAATACTTGAAAGTCAACATTCATTTCTTAATAATGGTTGTTCAAATACTATATGCAAATGAATTACAAAAAGATAAATTTCATCATGTCATATAATTTTTGATAAACGGCACTTTATCTTGAAAAGAAAAAGAAATAATAAACGAAATGAAGATTGACTGCATAAAATAAAAATCAAGCAGTATGCAAAATATCCTGAAATTGTGTCCACTATAAGCCTCAACGTAGCAATACTTGAAAGTCAACATTCATTTCTTAATAATGGTTGTTCAAATACTATATGCAAATGAATTACAAAAAGATAAATTTCATCATGTCATATAATTTTTGATAAACGGCACTTTATCTTGAAAAGAAAAAGAAATAATAAACGAAATGAAGGAAAGTACCCTATAATTCCTGCCAAGCGGGAAAAATAGTATGAAGAAATCAATGATAGATTATATTTGCATAAAGCTATTAGACTACAATCACATCACGAAAGGCATAAAATATATGCATCAAAAGAATCAAATCCTCCCACAATCTGGCAAAATAAATACTAAATATATCCAACAATAGCCAGGTTTTGATGAAAACCTCAAGCAGTTATCTCAAAGAACCATGTGAACATTGCATTTAAATACTCCACGTCACATTCTACATAGGTATAACAAACAGACTCAAATGATTGCAATCACTGTGCACATATCAACGTGAATGTCAGATCAATTAACCATGGAATATAACCCACCAAATGTAATAAAGGTCAAACATTTAGCCTCCGCTTGAGAAAAATTTATAAATAAATAGAAATGATTGATACATAAGTAGATATTACTAGTGGATTCATTAGAATGTGTGGTTGAAAATGAAGTTGGAACATTTATAGATGATTTATAAATTTTGCCAAACAGAGGCTTAGCAATAGAAGTTACATTTACAAGAAATTCCAACCAATCATAGATACAAGACAGAGGGCAACTTTGCAATACAAATAAACCAAAGGAATGAAGCAGTTAAAAAAGGTTCAACATTGATTTTCCACAGAAAATATTTCTATTAAATACGCAAGAGTAAGTTGTTTGACGTCCACATCATCCTCATCCCAATCAAAGGAGAGACCATGTGCTTAAAATCTCTAGCAGTTAGCTCAAAGAAAGATGAGAACCATACATCAAAATACTCCACACAGCAATCTATATGGTATGGCAAAAAGTTCAAAAATCACAATATATTAGCCATTGTAAAAATATCAACAGGCTGAACGTCGACATGAATGTAAGATCATTTAACAAAGGAATTTAGCCCACTGTATGTAATAAAGGCCAGGCATTTAGCAATAAAAAATATGTTTACAAGAAACTGCAAATGAACATAGAAGCAAGAATGAATGAAACAACTAATTAGCACTGACTGCATCAAGCAATAACATACCAATAAACAACCAAACAATGCAATTAAAAAAGGCTCATGTATTGATTATCTGCATATATTAGTTTTATTAATATGGACATCTACATCATCCTAAAGCCCATTAAAGGAAAGATCATGTTGGGCAGAGAGTCAGCAAGCAGTACGTTGGTACTTTGCACCATCTTGTCATCCATTATATATTTGAAACACAACATTGATGCAATACCGATTATAAAAGTTGAAGCAACTTTAAAAAACAGTATCCAACGGATGTATAGGAGAGCTTCTATGACAATGCACAAAGTCAATGCCAAGCATATATTTTATTTGAAAAGTCAAACACAAGAAGAAAGTTGCATCACACACATCTATAAACTTACATGGAATTTGACGTCCCCAGAGAGGAACCAGGCCCTTGTACAACCTGCAAACAGGGAGAAAAATATGAGCTCTATATATTTCCATTTGGCAGGCAAAATTTTATTAGAATGAAAGAAAATTGTGTTTTACATACCCAAGAGCACCTTCAGATTTCACAAACTTAGGAAGCCCATCAGACAACCCCCTAGCAAAACCAGGCTGTGTCTGAACACGAACCTTCACAGCTTCAAAGGGGCAGAGCGCAATATCTGCAATGACCTCAGCAGATGCAGAACCAGCAAGATAGATCAGAGTCTTGTATTTGACTGCGTTTTCTGGTCCTGCAAGGTCACTATAGTACTTCTTGAAGTATTCATAGAATCCAAACTTGCAGGCACCCTGAGCACTGTAACCAAGCAAGGTAGGCACCCATCCTCTGAAGAAACCTTTGACTCCCTGTTCCTTAAGTAGCACTCCAAAACCAGATGAGATGCCCTTGTACTTTGCTGGATCAATCTGACAAATTAGAGTAGAGAGTCAATCCAAGTGAATGATTGAGTATCTAATTATCAAATATTATAAATATCAAAAATTAGATAATATAACATTGCAAGAAGCAGAAAATCCATAAACTGATAACCAGTGCTTGACCTTAGTGTATCACATAGTTCTCATGAAAACATTGTGTCGTCTTGGTTCAATCCCAATCTAAGGTGCAGACAGTAAGACAACAACTTTTTTTTTTGAGTTGGAACATTTGAATTCGTTAGTTTTCATTTTCAATTCCAAAAACGTCATTTATATAATTCTCAAATTTTTATACAAAAAGGAAGAAAGAACAAAGAAAATAAGACCAAGACCACAACGAGCTAGCAAGATCTGAACTAAGCATCGCAGATTCATTGTAAATAAAACAATTTCCAGATCAATAAAACCTATGCATAAATCATTCACCTACAGAACCAATCTTAGATATGAGGAACATAAAACCTAAAGCCAACATATAATCTAAACTAAAGACAACATATCTTAGGCAGCACTACTAAACTTTCCATCAAAGATCTAATTGTTTTTGCTACCCGACTACTAGATCTGTTGATATTCCAAATCTATATACATAAAAAGACAACATTAACCTACAGCGACGAAGGCACGACAAAATCAATGAAAAATTTGAGATAAATTAACAGATCTGGGAGGGTTTAACCAAACAAACCTGCATATTACATTTGACGAGATCAAGAGGAGTGACGGCCATATGAGTGAGACCGCAGCTGAGTATTCCACCAGCAGTACAAGCAGCATAGAACTGAGGAGAGTACATCTCGATTTTACCTGGCTCGCTCGGAGCCGGAATCAAAAAGCTCTTGTTCGGAGCCGAAGCAGATGGCGATGACGGCGACGGCGAGAAGCTAGGGTTTGAGTTGCTAGCCATTTTGTCAAGTGCTAGTTTATTAGAAGTCAAAGAGGAAGAGTATAGGAAACTTGGAATAAGAGATTGACGGCGAGTGTTTTCGGATAAGAAAGCCATGGGGGATTGAGTGAGAAGGCGGAGGAAAATTCAACGGCGGAGAGATCGGCGGCGGAGAAAATCAGGCGTACCGATTTCTCAGCCAGAAGGTCTTTTCCTACAAACGTTATATGTTCCTATTTCATTGGCAAATGGATCTCTTCACTTCTTTATTCGCGGACCAAATACAGAAATGAATTGGTCCGCCTATTGTCTCGAAATGACCCTTCTGGGCACGCCTATTACTGTTGCAAGGAATTTCATTTTTCTTTATGCAGTATCCCGAAAATTGAAAAAGAAATGGGAAAAGGCTCAAGTTGAAGAAAAATTGATGTAAAAAAGGTTGAACCACAACCTTCCAGTCCTTAAAGTTTTGTAAGGGAGGTAAATCGCCGAATGTGTCACAACAGGACAGAGAATAAGAGCTGTCTACACACTACGCCTACAAGGAGTCCAATTCCATGTCGCAGGAATTAAACCTCCACACTGCGGCTGCCAGTAAAGCGTGAGATAACATAACTTCTGTCATTTGCACCACTGGGCTATGCCCCTGGAGGTGAAGAAAAATTGATGTCGATTAGGCATGTGAATGTCATTGTTTTGTTATTTGATTATTTCTACATTGCCTTTTTATTTTACCCTTCTATAAAAATGATTATTTAAAAATTAATTCTCTCTC
>NC_036243.1:22359845-22362691 GCF_002742605.1 Olea europaea var. sylvestris | reverse complement strand
ATTTAGCTGCCATTTAAGGCAGCAAGTTGCTGCCAAACAAGGCAGCAACCTGTTGCCTTTTAAAAAAAATCCAAAACCAAATATAACTCAAGTCGGCTCGACTTGGCTCGGAAAGGCTCGAGTTGAAAGCTCAGGTTGAGCCTAATTTTTTTTGCTGAACAACGCGGGCTCGAAAAAAAGTTCAGATATTTTACCCGAGCCTAAAATTTCGACTCGATTCGACTCGTTGACATCCCTAAATTGTATGAAAAACTTTAATGAGATATGTGACTTTTCAAAGTTTTAATACTCAAAATTTTTTTCAAGAAGTATTTAATTTGATCTTAAAAGATTGAAAACCAGGTAGAAATAGATCAATAAATAACTTTCTTAAATGCTCAAGAATGTTATTACAAATGAGGAAGTGAAGAGGTATTTATAGCACTCAAACGGGCAAAACTTTTGTCCATCCGGACAAGCCATCCGGACATCCCAGTAGAGAGATTTTTTCATGCTAAAATATCTTATTTTTAGTTTGGATAAAGAAAATGGTCAAACTTAAAGCTGGTGAAATTCAACTGTCGCTTGCTTGATGGTTTTAGATGGATTATTTGATTCGATTCTTATTGCAAAGGAAGATCAAACTTTTCCTCCTACATATGATACATGTAAGTCCTTGCCTAAAATGGTTGACTTTAGATCTCAACTTCGGAAGGTGATATTATGGTTAAGCTCGAGAAGGATGGAGAAATCGTTATCATATACATCTATCAGTGATGGTTAGAGCATATCTTCACAACTGCCTAACCTTTTACGAAATTATGACATATGACTTGAATGTTTGGGATTTCAATTCAACTTTCGAAGATGAGGTTGGTGATGGATGGTCTACCTTCATAAGCACGAAGGAGAAATATTGGACGTAATACAAAATAGGCAAAATGTCATCTTCTATGCCTCTCGTAAGACGAATACTAAGGGCATTGAGTGTGGAAGTCTAACCCAATGAAGAAGTGGTATCAGAAGAAAGTCACAGAGTATGGACTTTTGTAAAAAGATGTCAATGAATAACTCCACAATTTCCAAGTTGCAGCATCCTTGATGAAAAATCAAGACTGAGAAGAAGGTTAAGAATCAACCAAAATTGAAAGTCCCGTCAACTCATTCATCTTCGGAGCTAGAAAAATGATACACAAAAACATTCACAATTTTAATTTGGTAGCCTAGGGAATACATAAGTATATATCTAAAGCCTAGACATATATTTCAAATATATCAAAACTCTTTATTTTCAACTCATTCAAACAAGATATGATAGGTACTAATGGAGACAAAGAGATACAATAGACTGTCAAAGGATTTTATAATCCTCTAAGTCAAAAAGCTATTTGACAATGTTGGATTTAGGAAAAAAGAGCTTCACAAATAGCTTTTTGTCTTTTAGGTTTTTAACTTCTCTTTGAAGATTTTGTATAGAAGTCTAGAGAAAACGCCTATGAGATTATAGGGTTCTAATTTAGGAACTTGTTCCTCAGAAAGAATAAGGTGTTGAAATTTAGTGAACGATCTTCAATCTTGTTGATCATATAAAAAATAACTATTCTGTCTTTGTAATAACATTGATGGTTCTGCTGTAGGAGGAAACTTCTTCACAAACATTATTATAGGTATTGGAGGAATTATAAAATTCTTCATTATCCGAAGACTTCTTGGATTTGAAAAACTTGTTCAAAAGATGATTCTTCTTCTGACTCAAAGTTACTCCTGTAAGCCTTATAACATTAACCGAAAACCAATCATCACTAGTTTCAACACATTCTTATCGTCTTCTCTCCGGGAAAAAAATCCTATGCATTTATCAGTCTGGTTAGGCTTTTGCATGCTCCTTTCTATATGTTGAGTGGGTAGAAGGCAGCTGGACTTAACTTTCAAAGAAAAATCAAGTCAGAAAAGCCAATGCAACAAGCTGATCTGACATACGTTCAAATGCACACACCCTTTGATTACTTCTCTCTCAAGCCATGATAAGCGTATTTTGTACACTTATATAGTCTATTAAATTAGAATATTTTGTAGTACTGTCAATGAATTATAGCTTAATATCATGGATATTTCATTTGTTAGGTGAAACTTAATAATTGAACATGAAATTGGTAAAGAATGAATGAAAAATGATGATTTTCAAAGTTTATGGACCAAATTGCAAATATTAAATAGTTAATTCGAACCATAAAACTATGATTGAAGACCATACGGGATCAATTGAATGAGATTAAAAGTCAAATGAGTGAAATTGCATGAAAAGGACTCAATTAGATGGAGAAAGAAAGCTCGGACCAAAGTGCAAGAATTGGAAAAGAAGTTATCCCACGAGCATGCATAGGGTAAACTCAATGTGTTTTCAAGAGCCAAAAATTCCAAACCCAAGGCTAAAGTAAACAAACCATTCGTACGCATGGCCACTTCTCGGCCAAATGAGCTAGTTTCCTTTCATGGTCAAAACTCTTTTGAAAACCAAATTTTACGTGATTTTTGAGCTAATTTTCGATGGTTATAAGTACAGGACATAGGCTAAACGTTAAATGATATCTTTCGCATACCACATCATATCATAAAATTTATCAAAAAGGAGGGACAAATTCGATAAAAATTGGAGAGGAGAACAAATCTAGCACGTGAATTGATTCAAGAAATATCAAGAACTTGAAGAGTCAAATTTTGGAATTGAAGATCAAGAAAAATAATTTAATTTTACATCTCTTGTTGTATTTATAAATTTTGAGTATGCTTTCCTATTTATCTTGTTGTTTTTTCATTAGAATCATGTTAGGGTAGATTTTTTTTTTTTTTTTTTTTTTTTTTTGGTT
>NC_036243.1:22357134-22359745 GCF_002742605.1 Olea europaea var. sylvestris | reverse complement strand
AGGTATTTGTGAAGACGTTAAATCAGATATGATATAGTTGTGAAAGTTTTTCTGAATGATATTATTTTGGTTGTGCATTCTATAGTGGAAAAGTGGCTTTTGGGACGATTAGAGACATGGCTGAGAATCCAAAGAATTGGGAAGGAAGAAATCCTCTTCATTCATACTGGTGCTCAATGTATTGGGATTGTTTGACAAAACTCAGGAGCTAGCCCTTCTATTTATATGTATAAGTTTTATGAGGGTTTTCCAACCTTTTATAAGTATGGTACTCGTGTTCTAACATACCATTTGTCGCACCCATATTTCTAAGTTATTAATGGTACTCGTGTTCTAAATTACACTGCCAAACCAACCAACCCAACCCAACTCGACCGACTAGACAAATGGTATGTTAGAAACGAGTACCATACTTATAAAAGGTTGGAAAACCCTCATAAGGGTTGGGTTGGGTTTTAACATTTACACGGGTTGGGTTGGTTTGATTTTAGATTAAACCGACCATGTTGGGTTGGGGCAAAAACCGACCCACCCAACCCACACCCACCTCTAATAAAAATTGCTATGGGGGAAACCCCTTTCTTCCTAGCTTACGGGATGGATGCAATGGTACCAATCAAAATCGGTGTAAGTTCATCACAAAGATTAGGATATGATAAAGAACAAAATGAAGATGCTATAAACATAAACCTAGACCTTCCAGAGGAAAGCAAGGTGACTCTCAAGTTAAACTCGCCACATACAAGAAATGATGGAAATATATTTTAGTTCCAAGGTTGACATGAAAAAGTATAAAGTAGGGGACTTGGTATTAAACAAATTATTTGTCACAAGCAAAGAAATAATTTCTTGTTCGCTAGGTTTGAAGTGCGAAGGGTCGTACACAATAATCCAAGTTATTGGATATAAGCTCGTAGAAGATGATGTTGAACCTCTTAAACATATTTGGAATGGTATGTACTTTAGAAAATTATCAATGAAATGTAGAGTGAAAAAGTTAATTGAATATTTACTACATAACTCAGCAAAGTTGATTGACTATTTTGTTTACTTAAGCAAACTAACTATGAAGAATAGAAAAGTTCTCACCAATTTTAAGAAACGTTACAAAGCAAATATATTTGCAAACTAAGTTGGGCATATACAAAGACAACTTAGCTAAAAGGCATATTCTACGATATAATCTACTCCATACATCCATTGTTCATAATAACGAGGGTTGATTGAATCATAAGATGAGGAGCAGACCGAAAGGGTTTTGGTAGCATCAAATTTGATGAAATGGAACGTGACTATTTGATAGCACATGTTCCACCATCTTGGTTTGCTTAAGATTACAGAATAATCTGGCAAATTTGGCATATCTGTCCCTCAGATGCACATATGTGGAAAATGCATAAACATGGCAAATTTACCGGCTTCTGAATCACTCCCTGCCAACTATTGAATCGTATGCACCATCATTAGAGTCACAGATGTTTGACCATAACATGGCATAAGAAAGATTAGGTTAATCCCAAAGTCTTGCTCGATGATATGAGATGCTAACATTAGAACAAAAAGGGATTCATCAGAAAAAGGGTAATTGGCGCAAAACGTCCCTATCTTTCAACTTCATTGTGGAAAACGCCCCCATCTTTCATTTTTTGGCATTTTTGCCCTCAAATCAACCTTTCATTGTGATGAAGGTCCTTCCGTCCAACTCCCGTCACTTTTGCCGTTAATTAAAGAGAATGACCCAATTTCTTTCCAGTCAACAGGGTAAAACTATCCTCACCCAATTGAATCCTTCATTTTCATCATTTTCTTTGAACAACACGAGAAGGTTCCCATTCCATTCCCTTTTGGTTCTTCAAAAATTTCCATTTGTCTTCCATTTCTTCAATTTCAATCAGGCTATGTCGAACCAGACCCGGCTCACTCGTTCGAAGTGACATATGAACAAATATATGGTGTTCCATGGAAAGAGTCCCAAAATCTCCCTCCAACAGTGGAAGGATTTGCCCAGCAAGCAGAAACTATACAGAAAGGGATGGCTAATATAGTAATGAATGGATTTAAACCAGAATCTATACCTGTTTACAAAGAATTGGTGACTGAATTTGCTGTGTGTGATCAGTGGTTTTCTTCAATTCCGACATTGACGCAACCAAATCGGCTGTTTATACACTCTTCAGCTTCCTATGGCGCCATAGCTAATGACACAAAAATGCTTGTTCAAGGGTACCCACAGAAGACCATTTTTGAATCAATTGAAGAAAATGGTTTCTCTTTTGGGATTTATTATCAGTTACAACTCCTTCAACTCTCTTCTATAGGTATCATCTTCAAGTCCCACTACACTATTCAGTTGTGTTGAATATTTATTGAGCTGTTGATTTTTATTTTATTTTATTTTATTGACGTGTTTAATAATAGACGTCAAAATCCAAACTCTCTTATCAAGCTAGTTTCAAACATTTCAAATCTGATAGCTATGTCAAAGTGATATCTTAGCAGTGATATTTTTGAAGAAATACTTCTAACAATTGTAGAAATGGAAGACAAATGGAAATTTTTGAAGAACCAGACGGGAATGGAATGGGAACCGTCTCGTGCTGTTCGAAGAAAA
>NC_036243.1:22311347-22352332 GCF_002742605.1 Olea europaea var. sylvestris | reverse complement strand
TATAAGTATTTATGACGAAGATGACGGAGAGAGGAGGTTTTTTGTAATTGAGATATGGAAAATGATATTAATATATGGATGGAATAAGAGTGTGAAAACAGAAGGCGAACGTGGAATTTTCTCGTAGCACACTGGATAAGATTTATCTATGGGTAAATTTCTTCTGCCGTCACTGAACTTGTAGAAAACCGTCAATTGTGCTCCTCAATTTTGATTTAATTTTTTAAATTTCCCCATAGAGATTTGACCCAATGTAAGGGTCATGAATAACGAGCAAGGGATCCAAAAATGACGTCATTGACTAGTCACCAAGCAAGAAAGATGCCTTTCACATTTGGATTAACTTTTTGTAGAAGTAGTAACTTAGTCCCTGTTTGATGCTCATTACCTGAAAATGAAAATGGGGGGAATAATATTTTTTAGAAAAATGAGTGATTGAAAAAGAAGAAAAAATTTTCGATTTACGTGTAATATTATTTTATGGAAGATTGTGTGATTGAAAATAAGAGAGAAAAAAATGGAATGTAATATAATTTAATTTAATGGGGATCAAACAGGGGCTTAATCTTTAAGTATTTGTTCGAGGGCAAGCCTTCCTATCACTTGAAATCTCACAAATTAATGAAATTTGCTTAATTAACCATTATACCGAGTTGGATTTTTCATGTAATCGATGACTCACGCCAATTTACCACTGCAATATATCAAAAATGTTGGAAAGGAAGTTAACTAAATTGGTTTGATCAAATTTTCAAGTGGGTTCCATAACTGATCGACGAGTAGATAGTCATAGAATATTTGGTTTTGTAAAATCTTTTTTCGGATGCATGCAAATTAGAGTCAATAGTTGACAACTTGAAATTTAGATGTTATTGATTTTGATATTGGAGGACGATAGTTGACATGAAACTAAATTGAAGATTATGAACCTAATTGAGATAAATTAAAATTTAATAATCCAATTAAACTTTCGCTCGAAGCTTGGTGAATGTTAATGAAATTTACCCCTTATCTATTAAAATGATTGTATATAGAGTCAGCTAAACGATGTCGTTTGCCAAACTTGACAAATAATGTTGATTTGTACGCGACTCTGCATTACTATTTTCAAACTTTTGACTTTAATTCGTGCCATCATTTTTGATCTCATCCATTAATCATCATATTCTTGAATGAGTTTCAACTTTCATAATCAGATGGTAGGTTTATATTTTATACACTTAATCAAGATATTAAAACGGTGATATTTAGTTGCTTTTCGAATGAATTATGGTCCATATTGTTGCATTTGGTGTTGGATAGGTAAAACTCAATTACTGTACAAGAACTTCAATGATGAGCAAGATCCAAAGTTTGGGGACAAAAATGTAAATACTCAAAAGTTATGTCAAACGTCACGATGAAGATTCAAGAGTACTATGAGTCAATTAGATAAAGAAAGACATCAAAGGGATGAACTATAATCAAAGTATGATTATACATCAAGTTCCAATAATAATAATAAATTATGCATCATTTTTAGACTAATATTGAGACACATATTTTACATACAAAATGATCGAATTTGAAAATAGTATTTGAAGAAAAGTTGTAGCCATTTGAGTTATCTTTCCAGTACATCTTAAATCGCCTCAATTGGAGATCGGAAGAAAAAGTTATGCTAAAAGACTGAATATTGTGCAGTGCAATCGAAGATGAAGACAGCACCCAAGCACTATGTTTCTAATTTTTCTTTCGAAAGTTAGCGCTTAGGCACCCAATCGCAGCGCTTAGGCGCCTCGCTACCGTCAAATAGGATTTTCAAGTGAAATTTATCTTTTTGAAAGCCCAACTCAACTAAAACTTTTCCAAAGCTTGAATAAGACATAAATATAACCATAGAGAAGAAGATCAAGGGGGGATTCCACACATTTAGAGGCAACACAAATACAACTTGAGATTGAGAAAGCAAGATCAAAAGAGAGAAAAGCACATAATTATCAAGATCAAAGAGTAAAAGCTAGGGATTGAAAACTTTTGAGATTAAAGAAGATTCTTGGTGCAAAATCCAATTCTTCCCATAATCAAGATTTCAAAACACAATTATGAACTTTATACATTTTGTTTTTCTTCCATTACCATGAGTAGCTAAATTTATTATTAGGGCAAACAAAGCAACATTTTGAGATTCTTTATTCATTTTATTCAAGATTCAAATTCCTTTATGCATATTTGTTGGTTTTAATTATGTTCTCAATACTTTGAATTCTCTGACTAATTATTTAATAATTTCGTAAACAATAATTACGTAGAGATGTAGATTATTTGTTTAGACAATATATTAAAATTCTGTAAATTAATGTAACATGTAAAGATACATATAGAAATTACTGCAGTCACATATGAATTCTTAAAACCAATCTTTCATTTAACTAAATTTGATTCGTATAGAGATATAGAATCGAAGTAGTTAAATAGACTCAATGAGAACTCTAAAGGGGTTAAATTGAATATAATAGGAGGATTCGATCGAATACTACCTTAAATTTTTTGAATCTTGATTTAAGACTTAAAAGGTGATCAATATGTGACATTGTTCTGCCCTAATATTTGTTTATTATTTAAATTATGAATCAATTTTTGTGTGCATCCGGGTATTGTTAAGTAGCTAGATTAAAAATCAAATTATAAAAATCTTTATCGGCTTTGTCGAATAGTAGTTAGAAAGAAATTAAATTAAGTGTTAGAGTAAAGTCCTCGTGGGATCAATAATCTAGACTTTTAAGTCCACTTACTCCTTATTGCGATCCGTACACTTGCGAAAATAAAAGTGACAACATAAGCTTCACTTCGTTTTCCTTTCTTTGGACAGCTTTATTATTGTCTATGTTTCTAATAAAAAAAAAAAAAAAAACAGGTCACATAAATGTTAAACATACAATTTCTCATAAGAACAGTCATAAATTAATTATACATTGACTGGATTTCAGACTATCTAGAGCAGACATGTCTTATTTTTCAGAAACTTGTTTGAG
Organism: Olea europaea var. sylvestris; assembly: GCF_002742605.1. Taxonomy (NCBI): domain Eukaryota; kingdom Viridiplantae; phylum Streptophyta; class Magnoliopsida; order Lamiales; family Oleaceae; genus Olea; species Olea europaea. Next base: position 22,349,318 of record NC_036243.1, on the reverse strand, counting down.
ATCACAGAACCCCTACAGGTACTCACAACATGGGTGGGGTGGGGTGCGTGGGGAGTTTTTGCATTTTTTTATGCAGGCGGGTCCTGCATTGAACCCATCAACTGTGAGGGCCTGTAAGGGTTTTCTGAAACAGAGCCCCTGTACATTCAGCACAATCCATTTTTTCATGTGTTTTATCCCTCCATACATACATAACTTTTGACTATTATATGTAAACTCACAAGTTTCTGCATAATTCATTCATTCCTTTTATCTTGCTTTTATTGTCATTCAATCCTACATTCTTAGAAATTATCCTACATCGATCCTTTTTTCATGGAAAGAGTGGAGGCACAATTCTGGTTCACCATTTCTTGTGCTTTGAAGCACTGCGAATATGAGAAGAGATCGTTACATCTTGAGAAACGTTATTGTTTAAACATAATCTCTAATGTGAGACATTCATTTGAAGGATAATGAATTGAACTCTTGTCTTGATTTACAGTTTTTTAACTTCTACGTTTCAGATTTCTACATTTTACCTTTTATTCTTTTTTCAAATAAGTGTTTGGCAAGCATTTAATCTAAAATTAGTCTAAGTATAATTTATGCACTAAAATATACCAACAATAAAAGTGTCAAGACACAATGACACAAATTTTAATCTCCTAATTTAAAGACATTGTCACAACTCTTGATTTGCCATTTCTATTTCTACATTGTACAACAAAGGTTATGTTGAAAATGAATTGTGATATGACTATCAACTAAACAATTTTTGTCAGTTTGAAGGACGATAGGTGACATGAAACTAAATTGAAGATTAGGAATCTAATTGAGATAAATTAAAATTTAATAATCCAATTAAAATTTCGCTCAAAGGTTGGTGAGTGTTAATGCAATTTACCCATTATCTATTAAAATGATTGGATATGGAGTCGGCTAAACGCCGTCGTTTGCCAAACTTGAAAATATGTTGATTTGTCCGCGACTCTACAATACTATTTCAAACTTTTGACTTTAATTCGTGCCACCGTTTTGATCTTATCCATTAATCATCATATTCTTGAATGAGTTTCAACTTTCTTAATCAAATGGTAGGCCTCACTTCGTTTTCCTTTCTTTGGACAGCTTTCTTATTGTTTACGTTTCTAATAAAAAAAAAATAAAAAAATAGGTCACAAATTTTAAACATACGATTTCTCATAAGAACAATCATAAATTAATTATACATTGACTAAGAATAGTATATATGAAGCGGTACGAAGTCCAACAATTCAATTAATAAACAAACATGTGTAAAATAAAGCAGCGGTGGACCAACAGTGGGTCCTAGTGGATCATGTGACCCACCAACTTCCAGCATTATTATTATTATTATTATTATTTTTTGGCCTTCAGTCCTCTTTAGCAGAATCCAGAAGAAGACTCCAGTGCCCAAATGAAAAAATCGAAACCTATCCCTAGTTCCCTTCCCTTGGAAAATCAAAACCTATTCTTCTTCTTCTTCTTATGTTGATGAACACTCTTCCACCGACATAGCATACTATAAATGTGTTTAGTTGTGTGTATTGTGTATGTATTTAAAAAAAAAGTCCCATAGTAAATCCGTCAGTTATTGGTGATATCACAATTCAAGAATTGAGTTGGGCAAAAAATTTTGGACATTCAACACATAGGTATTGAATTATTTGGCTGTTGTTCAGAGAAATATGTATTATATTGTGTATGTAATTATCATGTAAAAAAGAAAGTGAGAGAACTGAGAATAGAAAGAGAGGGTAAATGATAAAACAAAGACAGGAGAGAGAGAGAGAGAGAGAGTGGTGAGTGAATAAACTAGAAAGTCATAGAAGCCAGTATCCCATCGTGTGTTTTATTGGAATGAGAAAATTTTCTTTGGCCTTTGGGGAATAAAATAATAAAATATTGGATAGTGGTCTTTGATGATCAAAGTTGTGTAACTTCATTTCATTTCATAAGATTTTATTTTTCATGTCTAAATTCAATAGTGATGATCTAGAGTAGTCGGATGAAGATATTTTGATTATCCATATATATCGATAATTTTTTTCAAACATTTTATTTTTATTTTTCAAGCATCGTATTAAATCATTCTATTGCATATCGAACGTTTTTTATTTTTATTTTTTTTCAACATTTTTGCAATTTTAATTTTGTCAGGGACAGACTTAGGTTCGGACTACAAGTCCAACTAATATGTAACAAACTGGGCTAACATGTAAAAAAATTAAATGTACACTATATATATACATATATTTGCCCTAAAAACTATTAAGTGAGTTGGGGAGGGGATTGGGCTACAACCCAACCCAATCCCCTATATTCGGGATTGTGCCCCACTAATTCAAAATTTCCGTGTCCGCCACTGAAATAAAGAAGTAATCAATAATTAATTAGAAGTGATATTTAAATATTGAAAGAAACAACGAATTATTCGAAGAATATGTGATGAAAACTCTTCAAAAGCTCCCTTCAAAACAGGCACCTAAGCAGAGGGTTCTGGCTTTGCTAACCTGAGAAATTGAATACTGAGAGAACTTGAGAATAACACAATTCATTCTTTCTCTTTCTTTGAGTGAAAGGTGAAGTGCTTCGTCCATTATTCCAAAACTTGATTACATAATGAGAAAATCTTTGCACCAAACTTGCTTATGTATAGAGATGGATGTGCTTCAATAGAAATGAAGGAGCTTCTTTTGCACTTGTAAGCGCTTCGCTGTAGCCAAGCTTTGACCGCAGCTGTTCAGATGTATAGCTCTTAGGCATTTTATTCTACCTCTGCTTTTTTGTGACAATTCCTTCGACTTTCAAATTTCTTTTAATTGATAGTGAAAAATGGTATGAACGTGATAATAGTATAAATCTAAAACATTGTTTTATAATGTTGAACTAAACTAATTAATAATAGTATTACAAACACATTGAAGAGGACTTTAAAACCTCCATCCTTTTTTTTTTTTTGTTAAAAATAATCTTATGATGTAACACCGTTCACACTAAACATAAATAATTATGGATTACGATTATACAATTAAAATAAACATGTAAAAAATTGTGTTATTCTGGGGATTTTTCTTGTCATATTTGTTCTAAAATACTTGTACCCTTCTGAAGATTTTTATTTTATTTTTTTTCCTTCTTTCTTTTGGGAGATTACGTCCAAAAACTTGAATTTTAATATTTTTTAACCGTCAAAAGAGATTTATTACAATTTGATAGGTGTCTTACTTGAAACCCCTAAAAAGACAACTAAAATTGGAGATGGGTAATTGCACCTAGTGTTGAACCATGGCTCTCCACCTTAGAAAATGTCAATATTATTATGAAAAGTCGTTTTATCCATGTATATATATTAATTTTTCTTTTTTTATGATGTGAAATTTTACCTTAATACTCTTGCGCAAAATTATAAGTTTTTTAGTATTAAGTCTTAGAATCTGACTATTCATTACAGTTACGGAGAAATTGAATGCTGTTCTGAACTTTTTGGACTATAATACAACATTAAGATTTATAATTTCATTTTGAAATATCAATCTTATATAGTACTAAGGATAATCCCACGTCAGATGGAGATGTGAACAATAAAATACGCATAAGGGTTTGAGCAACTCTTGTTAACTATATCAATATTTTAAGATCTAAATTCAAATTTCAGGATCATGCTACATGAACATAGTCGTTGACACTTTGGATGACCAAACACATACCTCGGGCTCGGGCATTATTTAATTCACATGGGCCCCATTCACTTTGTGAGGGTCAGTTAATCATGTGGGCAATTTTCTTCTGACAAGTAACATGGCTTTATCCCAAATCTTAATACGGTATTACACCCTCCAAGCTCAAACGAACAAATAGGTTCATTTAGTCCTTGTTTGAACTTTATTTTTTCATCAAAATACATTTTTCAACAGTGTTTTGACACAATTTAAGCCACAAAATTTTGCAATAAAATAATATTACACACAAATTCAAAACTTTTTAAACACACATTCTTCATCATAACACTATTTTAAAATGTATTTTTTTGAGAAAAATTGGACTCAAACAACCCCTTAAATATTAAATGAGGGATCAGATTTCAAATTGATATTCTCAAATAAGCCACATCTCACAGTGATATGTTAAGGATAGATTGCACATTGATTAAAAATAAAAAATAAAAATATTTTTATTTTTTAAATAAGATTGATCTTTTAAAATGCAACACAAATAACATAAGACATTACGTATAAATAATTATTTTCGTATCATTTTCGAAAAGATTCATATCAATTTTATCAAATCTGGAGGTGTGTCGTAGACTGGCTATCTGTTTTAATACAAATCTACGGGTGCCGTCCTGCAAGTTTTTAGTGGGTCAATACTGGTTTTAACTTTTAAGCGCGTGGCCTGACAATTACAAATTATCAAAGATTTCAAGTCCCCCCTAAATGTAAAATGACACGTTTTTGCATATTACTATGCAATGATGGAAGATATTGTAAATTCCCCCACGCCCCCGGTACCCCCACCCCACGCCACTCAAATTAGCATTTCCATCTAGATGAATACATCGCTAGAGTGCCAATCGAGCGGCTATCAAGCAACAAACCCGTCGTTCAAGCACCATCTCGACGCCTAGTGAGCTACCAAGAGCATGCTCTCAGCGCTCAAGCACTAGCCGCAAGCATTGAGTACTGTCGCTCAAGCAGTAAGGAGGCGGCTAGCGAGCACCAGCTCGCCACTATAGTTCTTTAACTCCAAAAAAGAAATTTTCAAAATATTTAAAATTTAGAGCTAAAATTTGCATCCCCAAAAATTGAAGAATTCAAAGTACGAATTTCATCCCAAGATTCTTTCTTGATTTTCAATGATTTAACATGGATTCAAGAGCGGACCCACATGGGTCATGTGGGGTCAAATGACCCCCCAAAATTTTTCCCTTTTTTTTTTTTTTTTTTTTTTTTTTTTTTTGTTTTTGTTTTTTACAATCTATTTTAATGCACTTGTCAGGATGTCAAATGAAATCAAAATATTGCATTTTTAATACCATTTCAAAATACTCATGGCCTAGTTTTTCACTCATTAATGACATGCGAAGTGGTCAACTATAGCAAAAGTTATGACATGTTAAAGTAAGGTGTTTGAAACTAGTATTTTGATAATTTCGATAATATCCTAACTTTAAAAATTCGTTTGCGATTATGTGCTATCTGAATCCACAAATCATCTGCGCCATGTAAAAGTTTGTTTCGAAAACTACATCGTTTTCATATCAAATGGTCCAAACGGATATCGAAAATAGTTAAATATGTATCAAACGTACGCCTCAAAAAAGACGTCTAACTCATTTTTTGTTTTAAAGAATTCAATTAATTATTATTTTTGCATGACAAATTTTTCAATATAATTTATATTGTTTCATTTGGAAGTCTTACATGAAATATGACATAAATTTTTTTGGATTGTTACGGATTAAATGCAATTTGAATTACTTTCGAATTATATTTGCTTTAAATTTGAATTTCATTTACTTCCTGAACTAAACTTGAATTTTATTTCAATTCATTTAATTTCTATATCCAATTTAATTTACTCAATGTTAGCTCAGCATTTGCCCATGAAATGATAAACAAAACTATACAAGTAGCAAAACTTATTTAACAATATTAATAATGATATAATTATACGACGTTTTCAAAGTGTCAAAATACATATAAACTTATTTTCATTGATATTATGTTGATTATTAAAAAAATATTTTTTTAAATTTTGACCCCACAATACTAAAGGTCTAGGTCCGTCCCTGCATGGATTGACTCTGAAACCACTTGTTAGAAATTGAAACTCAAGATTTTTAATATATTTAAAACCCTTTCTTTAATGCCAAAATCCTCTATATCAAATCCCCAAGAGAATTAAAAATACATAACATATTTTGATCTATTGGAATAAAGAACAAAGATTGGTTGCTCGTTCTTAATTACGGGTTATTGATCTTGATTACTTGTTCTTGATTGTGGATTTTTTATCTTCGTTTTCAATATGATTTCTCTTTATATTCTTCTGATGATGTGATGGCAAATAGAATGAGAAATCATGTATAAATTGGGGACCATAAAACCTATTAGACATTTTCATATGTATTTCGACCTATCATAAAATACAACCCAAATAAATCTGGTCTCTACACATAACTAGACCAGTCTATAGTAGATGTCCAGAGCGCTATAATATTAATTCTTTATTTGATTACTTCAAATGGGTTTAATCTTAAGATAGTCGTTAATACAACGATTAATTACAAATGTAGGCCTATATGACAAATTAAAACCCAACAATTTCCTCTTCAAACAATTGCACAAATGAACATATCAAATTAAGAACAGCCAAACATGGCCTTAACTCCAAAAACAATTTATGGCAGAAGTATGAAAACGTGAACAATTTCCCACCACAAACTGCTGACTGCAACTCCATATCCCATCCAATCCAAACAAATGCCACTCGACCCATTTTCTCAAACCCATTGTCCTCTCTCTACACCATGAAGGCAGAGATACTTCTGCATATTCACATGGCCATGTTTTCAGTGGCTGTGATGTTATTTTCCTGTGAATCCATAACCAATCTGCACCCTGTGATCTTGATACCTGGAAGTGGAGGCAACCAATTGGAAGCCAGGTTGACTCCAAAGTACAAACCTTCAAGCTTGTTGTGCAATAGATGGTACCCCATTAAAAAGGACAGTGAAGGATGGTTTAGGCTGTGGTTCGACCCGAGTGTGCTATTCGGACCCTTCACCAAATGCTTTAATGAAAGGATGATGATTTACTATGATCTTGTTAAGGATGATTATGATAATGCACCTGGTGTTGAGACAAGAGTGCCTCACTTCGGCTCGACTCGGGCCCTTCGATATCTTGACCCTCACCTCAAGTATGTTGCATTCGAATCGCTAATTTTTAAATTTGAAGGGATATTTTGCAATAGAAATTGCATTCGTACTAGTTGTTTTGTAACATAAGTTGGATACTAGTGACTCGTGCTAGTTTAGCAATACTTCGGAAGTGAATCAACATGTGACGAATATATGTTGGAGTATGTAAGTGCTAAGTGTTATCTTGTAATAGTTTAATTATTGGCTCCGAACATATTTGCTCAAATTAAGGTTAAAATCTACATTCTTTACAATGAGCTAAATGTTACTTTTGGAACACGTAACTTGTTTTCAACTTTAAGGTTGAATTTTTAGAGTTGAGGTGTGTCATCGTACTTGCCATCCCTTTGGTTGTTTTTCCAATATATTTTTGACAAATCAACTCATCATTTTATTTTTAATGTCTCTGTCCATTTGCTCAAATGAAGATATGATGTGATGATGTGTCAAAAATTATATTAGGAGGATAGTTAAGGGGACAGTGAATCTCATCTCATTCTTTAATCTTAAACAAACATGGATATTAATACTTTGTATACATGTTCCAATTTTGCAGGCACATTACATCGTACATGGAACCCCTAATAGAATCTTTGGAAGAAATAGGTTATGTGGATGGCAAAAACCTATTTGGGGCGCCCTATGATTTTCGATATGGATTAGCTGCAGCAGGTCACCCTTCCCATGTTGCCTCAAAATTTTTGACACAACTCAAAAATCTAATAGAAACAGCCAGCAATTCCAATGAAGGAAAGCCCATAATCCTTCTTTCCCATAGCTTAGGAGGCCTTTTTGTCCACCAACTACTCATTCGAAACCCGGTTTCTTGGCGCCAAAAATACATCAAACATTTCATAGCATTGTCGACCCCCTGGGGTGGTACGGTTGACGAACTGCTCACATTTGCTTCCGGGAATACACTCGGAGTTCCGTTAGTCAATCCATTGTTTGTAAGGGAAGAGCAAAGAAGTTGTTCGAGTAACTTATGGCTCATGCCCTCTCCTAAAGTGTTCAACACAACAAAACCATTAGTGATCACGCCAAATGCATCTTATTCTGCAAAAGATATCGCGCGGTTCCTCGAGGATATTGGCTTTCCAGAAGGAGTCCAGCCTTATAAATCGCGTATTTTACCTTTGGTCGAAAACTTAGTTGCACCGGAAGTGCCTATTACGTGCATAATTGGGGGCAATATCAATACACCAGAAACATTGATTTATGGGGATTGTGGGTTTGACAAGAGCCCAGAGGTGGTGGACGGAGATGGGGATGGTACGGTGAATACGATAAGCTTGCTAGCAGCAGAAAATGCATGGGCCAACGAGAAAAATCAACCCGTTAAAGTGATCAAGCTTCCTGGAGTTTCTCACACATCTATACTTAAAGATAATCTTGCCCTTGAAGAGATTATAGGAGAGATTTGTAGTATCAACTCTCAATTTTCGAGTTCATTAGCTTTAAGAACTTAATGTATGGTTGGAAATGTCTATTCTTCAACATTCTTTCCGGCAGTTGCATGCTGCTGTAATGGGTAATCAAATTTTCAAAGGGCAAATGAGCCTACACCTCAGGCCCTGTTAGGATTTGTTGATGTAGGATTATTGGGTCCTGCGCGGCTGCGCCCTATACTCAAGATTTTACAAACCAAAGCTGCTATATGTACAGAAAACGTCAGCCAGAAATCATACAGACGACACCTGGCAAAAATCTATCGGTTAAGGACATATAAAAAAAAAAAAAAAAAAAAAAAAAAAAAAAAAAAAAAACAAAACAAACGTGCACCAGATCCTGCTGTGGCAAAATTCTGGCAGCATTTCCTCTGTACAAGAGGAATTGCTGTTTACGAACTGGGCTAAAGGTGGCACTGACACATTGAAATGACGAAAAATTGGACAAATTTGCATTACATAAAGAACCTGTATCTTTTCAAACAAGACAAAGTAGAAAGTAATACAAAAGTCCATACTGTATAAACAGAATTTTAATTAATCAGAACTACCAGTATTTTTCATGAAACAAAATCCTGCAATCATAAAGGTCAAAAACCAAAACACGGTGTATTCAATCATTTACTTTAGTGGGCAGGTTCATGCTCAAAATTGGAAAATTGACACGACTCAATCTTCTTCCCCGCAGGGTGCTATTATATTGAAGATTATCTTCACTAAACTAAAAATTTTGATTTATTATTATTATTATTATTATTTTATTTTATTTTGCATTGACTAATTGTAATTGGATTTTCCAGGTCGTATGCCTAACCGGCCTGCCAAAACTTCTTGCTCATCCCGACTTGAAACTGAGTCGTATCCTTCAGGATTGTGGGCGGCGCCTTAGCTCATTGATATACTTTCCATATCTTCCAGCGACCCCGGTGTCTGATAATAGATCCCACATCTGCAAATATTTTAACAAAGACGGTGATTCAACAACCAGGGAAAAAAGGCGTTGGCAATAATATATATAAAGGCATCTATAGGAAGATAATTCTTATCTTCAGCTTTTTCTTGGAGCCTCCAATGGCCAGTAAGAACGGAGCATCTTCTGAGAAGGAAACTGAAAATACAGCTCCCTGACACCCATCCATGAAAAAGACATTAAAACGACAAATTATGCATCAAATTCTCAAAAAATAAATAGGCAAAGGTAACATACAGCTTTTGGATTCTGCGATGCAATGCACGAAGGCTTGTTGTTCGTTAAATCCCAGAGTTTCACCTGCAGTTGATGGAAAAAGGTTGCAGAATAAACAACACCATTCAAGATAAAGATATAAACTGAACATAGTCACTAGGAGTAAATTGTTTATTAAACTAAAAGTGAATAGTGGAACTTACTGTCTTATCAATGGAACCAGTTGCAAGTAACTACAAGGGCAAAGTGGGTGCATAACAATTGGAAATCAAAGCTTAAAAAGTAAAAGGAAAAAACAAAGAGTGAAAATCTATACATTTGGGACCAAGCTATTGTATGAAATTGTGCAAACTTTTTTGTCATGGGCATGGAGAGTGAAACTTGGCTTGGGATCAGAGCTAGCAGTGCGAATATCAAAACCCATAACCATACCATTCTCAAGACTTACCTGGGAAAAAACAATCAGAAGACAACACTTTATTCAGGTTCCTTTATCAAATACATTATCAGAAACTCACCCTTCCAAGATGACTTACAGGCTTTGCCCATTAAAAATGTAAACCAAGACATAACTGTAAATATAATGTGATGTACAGACCACAAAAGAATGTTCAGTGTGCGGATCCCATGCCAAGCTTTCAACTTCAGCAGTGACTGACCATTTAAATCCACTGTGAGAGGGTATCCTGCTATCTTTCTACAGTGTCCATACATGGAATAAGTTCTCAAAACTGAACAGAAATCAAGAAGTGTCTCAGGTCATATGAATGACTTTGCGCAAGTTGTCTCTGTACCATAACTACCGAACAATCAAAAGATCCGGTGAGAAGGACTTGAGGTGCAAAACGATTCCATGCTACAGCTTGGACCTGAAGACATGAAGCAGGATCACAACATATTGCAGATGCAATGAAGTTTTGCCATGAGATAAAAACAATTTAATTACATCAGGATAAATATCAAATATCGCATGCACAAAACTCCTAAATTAAGCTAAGATAACAATTTGGGTGCTCTCCAATCTTAGACGTAATTATAATTTTCAGTTAGACTAGAAAATAGAAAATGTCCAGTAATCTTTCTTTCCTGCTTTTCTGTATGAAAGAATTATCCAATGCAAGTCCAACATACATTTCACGTCCTAAAGAATCCTAAATCCAAATATTGTCACTTCAATTCAAAGTTAATAAGCATTTTCCAAAAGTGAAGATACATTAAACCATCTAATTCAAACCTTTATGCTATTGACTATTTTAAGCACCAGATGAGCACCAAACACCTTGTATCACGTGGTAAATTGCAAAAAACAAGATGGCACATTTTCTAAAAAGCTAACATCCCAAATATGAATTTCTACCAATTGAGTTTTCAGAAATAAAGTCCACGCAAAGCCTAACTTAAGCTCATGTTCAGTGTTTGCCATTAACATAGTTAATTGCTATGTCACATTTTAAGGAAATTGTCAGTGGATTTTCCTCATTTCCAAACAAGTTTACAAAGAAGAAAAAGTCAAGAAGAGCATCAGGAACACGGACTGCATTTAAAAGTTTGGTAAAGAAATGCCCAGGTGAAAAGCGAAAAATATATCACATACCAAAACAAAATATAATACTGCTAAGTTTCAATTCTTGCCTTGTTTGTATGGTGATCCATGGTTAGGTTGCATTTCCTGGTAGTCACATCCCAAATCTTAGCCAATTTGTCTGCACTCCCACTGGCAAGTATATTCCTTCACGTATTTATAAATTTACCAATAACAGAACATTAGATTTCTAGGAGACCATTATGTATATATAAACAAATGAAATTATCAAAAGAATTCCTAAACCTGTATTCCTTGTTCCAAGCAAGTTCAAGAACTGAATCAGTGTGGCTACCAGTCGCATATTTGATTATTTTCTAACCAATCCAACATACATGCCAATAAGAATGGAATTACTAAAGTTTACAGAGGTTTAGAGCAAAAAAGGATATAAAAACCACATAATAATCAAAGTTTAAGATGAAGTTCTCAACAAATGGCATTGCAATAGTATGAACTGGTCAAGAATGAGTCAACTCTAAAGCACAAGAGATATTGCACATCTTAAGGAAAACCCAAACGAAAAAGCCTACTGCAATTAAGCTTTACAGAGCTAAAGAGAGCAAGAAGAAATGCAAGCAAGGTAACTAATAAGTAACTGCTCACCTCAGATAGGGATATCTTAAGAATGTCACTAACTATAGGTGCAATTACATCGCTTCAATTGGACCAACTCAGAATATACATGCAGCATAAGTTGCTTACTTTTGACATTCAGATAAGGTATTATCCAAAAAGTAACATTTTTACTTAAAATTTGGAGAGAAGTAACTTATTACAACATGTTTGGAATTTGGAATTGCAAATTGACTCTAAAGTAACTTTCACTTACTTTTCACTCTAGCCAAACATTCTCATGGAACAAATAAAGTAGATGACTTCATTAGTGACAAACACAAAGATCAACAAAAATGCAATACATCGAGATACTAGCAGCAGGTATTTGTTTTGAAGGCATACATTAGGCGAAACTTTATAAGCAAACCTTCTTTCCCCTTTTCTTCTCTATGGTGCCACCCAATACAAAAGATGGCTGAACTGCACCCATCTGAGAGTTCAAAACAAGAACATTATTTAGGAACATACATCTCCCTTAAATTAGTCATGAAAATGAAGGCAAAAAGAACAAACAATATCAAGGTCCCATATTTCAATAGCCGGATCCATTGTGCCAACAGCGACGAAGTTCCCTGTCAACACATTTATAATTAATGAAGGAGAATAGAAAACAATAACCAGATGGAAAACAAACATGGCTCAATTACAGAAAAAATTATTACAACCTTTAATTGAAAATAATAATAATAATAATAATAATAATAATAATAATAATAATAATAATAATAATAATGACAGCATCAGAAATTCAAGACTTGACACGTCAATTGTGAAATTGAGATGAATAAATTTAACACAGATAAAAATGACAAAAGCTTCCAAGGCCTAGAAGTCTAAAATCTCACTTCTTGCATGTCAGGAGCGACCTTTATTAAAAAAAGAATTTCAAACCTCAAAGAAAGGACTGGATAGAGATTGTCAAAATTGAAAGAGATAAAATAAAGTCTTTATGCAATCTTTAAAGCAAGGCCGTCCAAGTCCCATCTGCTCACTATACATAGAGCCCTGTTCCACGAGATACTATATCAGCTATACATCCTCCTTGCATTCTGGAGACGTTGCCAGTTCTATGGTTTGGCTTATAGTAGATCAAAAATGATGAATGGGATTGTGGCACTCCACTCGACACAAGCAGATACATTTACATTGTGCTCCCAAAAATCGAATTGCACAAGTGAATTGGTACAATTTAAAGCAAAATAAAATGAAAAAAAGGGGGATAATCTTGAATAGAAAGACAAGGTTGATAACGAAAGAACAAGTAGCACATGCCTACTGCCAAAATAAATTGGAAGAGACATTAAGTGTTGAGAATTATATTCTATAAGCACGATGGATAAGCTAAAGCTATCATACTATTATGAATTCAAAAACAAAGCAACTCAAAGAAAGACATGAACTCCAGAACCATGTTACATGGAATAAAGCATATGGGTGTCAGATACAGTGTGCAGAAACATCTGATCCATATGATTTCTAAATTTTCTAATGTATGGGCAACGCAAAGTGTTAAAAACCCGTGCTTGGATATGCCAAATCTCACTAGTCTACTTGTAATCCTTAAAGATAGAGACATACAACTATGCTTTACTGCAATTTTTTTCATAAACTATATGGTACTATATGTTAATAGGAACAATAAAAGCAGCTAAAATTTCTCTTATTATATGCAATAAACTAAAATCACAATTTAAGTAGTTTTCCTTATCGAAATTCCACCGTTGAAGAGGAGATAAAAAGATACAAATGTCCTTAGTCACCAAGTTTGCATGGCCAAGTTTCACGGGGTACCTTTCTTCTTGGCACAGAAAGGGACACCGTACGACAGTAGTCTGCTCCGCTAGACTACCCTCCGCCTTTTCTCGATCACGTCGGGATGAAAAAAAATTTGATTACAATTTTGTAGAAAGCTTACAATAGAGAATTTGAATACATTGAAAGTAAATTGAACATTGATTGATGAAAACTGAATATTATAATTGATGAAAGCAAAAAATTACAATTGCTGGTGCAGGGGGCGGACACCAGTGAGCTTGAAAGATTTTTGAATGACTAATACCCCCTATAATAGCATTCTGAACAAAAACCCAAGTGACGGGAGTAGACGTTTAAAAGACGAGGAATCATACTAAACGTTTACCAATATGAGAGCTATTTTACAACTGAAATAACTATTACAATGAAAAGAAAATTACAACTCAAACTTGAAGTAATATTTACAATGTGCGGTCGAAGTTGGGCAAACTGCGGTTGCGATAGTGTCAAGGGGCTAAGTAAACCTGCGGTCCTTGACATTCTCCCCCATTTGTTTTGGAGACGTTCTCGGTGCCATCAATGCATGATACGCTTCAATTAATTATTTGAAGGCCTCGAGATCTTTTTCTCTTTCCCAAGTATTCTTCTCGCTGCTGCATCCCATTCATTTGACCAAGTACTCCTGATGATCTTTTCTAGAAGCTCGAGTGATTCGATGGTCAAGAATAGCTTCAGCAACCTTCTTTCTAGCTTTCTTCAATTCAAATACAGGTCGCTTTGGCTTATTTCTAGATGCGTCCTCCTTATCCGCAAAGTATGGCTTCAACACACTAACATGAAGGACCTTGTGGATTTTACACCATGAAGGGAGTTCAACTCTGTATGCAACTCTTCCAATCCTCTTCACAATGGGTAATGGTCCAATGTATTTTGGTGACAATCTTGAGTCCTTCCCTCTTGTTGGTTTGTAAACATTTCTGTCGGGAAGCTTAATCATTACCAGATCTCCAACATTGAATTCAATAAAACGGCGCTTTAGATCTGCAGCCTTTTTATACCCTTTTTGAGCTTTTTCAAGATAACTCCGAGCAATTTCAATATTTCGTTTCCACTCTTGAGAAAAGCTCTTTGCTTGAGGGGACTTGGTACTTCGTTCGATATCCACTGTATGAGGGAGTAGCGGTTGCGGGCCAGTAACAATCTCAAAAGGACTCTTATTGGTGGAAGAACTCTTTTGGGCATTGAACCAAATTTGGTCCGCATCCAAAAGTTTTACCCAGTTTTTCTGCGACGTAGAGATAAAGTGCCGAATATATTCTTCTAGCATAGAATTGAAGCGCTCTGTCTGTTCGTTAGATTGTGGGTGAAAACTAGAACTCATGCTCAAAGTTGAACCAAGAAGTTTGAACAACTCAGTCCAAAATATGCCAGTGAAACGAGGATCTCGATCACTGACGATGTCCTTAGGCAGCCCCCAATATTTGACAATATATTTGAAAAAGAGTTGAGCTGTCTCTTCCGCAGATACATACTTAGGCGCTGCAATGAAAGTTGCATATTTTGATAGACGGTCCACCACGACAATGATAGTGCCAAAATTCTCAACTTTTGGCAACCCAATAATGTAGTCCATCGATACACTTTCGAATGGCCGGGTTGGAACTGAAAGGGGCTCCAGCAAGCCCGCATTTTTCTGATGATTTGTCTTATCTTGTTGACAAATAAGACAAGTTTTTACATATGTTGTAATGTCGTCCCGTATTTGAGGCCAGTAGTATGCATGTTGTAGTAGTACACAAGTGCGTTCCTCTCCGGGATGCCCCGCCCAAATTGTGTCATGGCATTCCCTAATTAGTGATTTTCTCAGATCTCCGCCCTTAGGAACATATAGGCGGTCTCCCTTTGTTTTCACTAGTTTCCCATCTAGCCAGAACTGTCGAGTTTTACCCTGCTTGATAAGGTCAACCAAATATTGGGTAGTCGGGTCCTTCTCCATAAGTGCCCGAATTTGCTCTCTAGTGTTCGTGGAGACTGTGCTCCCTAAAAGAGCAGCTACGGAGCAGATAGTAGCTAAATCGGCCCATTGACTAAGAGCATCAGCAACATGATTACTAGAGCCGGGACGATACTCTAACATAAAATTGAACTCTGAAAATAATTCCTGCCAACGAGCCTGTTTGCTCGATAGTTTTGGTTGGGACATAAAGTGACTAACTGCAGTGTTATCTGTCTTCACAATAAATGGAGACCCAAGCAAATAGTGACGCCATCCTCTGAGACAATGGACTATTGCTAACAATTCATTTTCATGTGCCGAGTAACGACGTTCTGTCTAGTTTAACTTACGGCTCTCATGCTACCGGATGTCCTTCTTGCATGAGGACTCCACCAAGGGCAAAATCTGAAGCATCTGTATGAACTTCAAATTGTTTAGCCATATCCGGTAAGGCTAAAATTGGGTTCGTCCACATGGACTTCTTCAACCTTTCAAAAGCAGTTTGGCATTGGGATGACCAATCCCAATCCTTATCCTTCTTTGTCAATTCAGTAAGTGGCAGTGCAATTTCTGAGTAGCCTTTCACAAATTTTCGATAGTAATTGCATAACCCAAGAAATGAACGTACATCATGTACGGTTTTTGATGGTTGCCAATCTTTGATGGCTGTAACCTTCTTCGAATCCATGCGAATTTTACCTTGTTCAATGATGTGACCCAAGAAACTGATAGATGTCTGAGCAAATGAGCATTTAGACGGCTTAGCATAAAGTTCATTCTCCCGTAGCCGATTAAAAACTTGCCTCACATGCTGGACATGTTCCTCCAATGTCTCGCTGTAGATTACTATGTCATCCAAGTACACCACGACAAAATCATCTAAGAACCCGTGAAGTACCTGATTCATCATAGTACAAAATGTTGCTGGAGCATTTGTCAAACCAAAAGGCATCACCTTAAATTCAAAGGCTTCATATCTAGTTACCACCGTAGTCTTTGCTTCGTCTCCCTCCTTAATTCGAACTTGCCAGTATCCGGACCTAAGATCAATTTTTGTCTAATACTTCGCCCGACTCAGTCGATCGAAGCAATCTGCAGCCAGTGGGATAGGATAACTATTCTTTACAGTAATCTTGTTCAAGGCTCGATAGTCATAGCACATTCTAAGAGAACCATCAGTCTTTTTCTGAAACAATACAGGAGCTCCGTATGGCGACTTCGCAGGCACAATGATTCCACTCTCCAACATTTCCCCCAACTGCTTCCTAAGCTCTTCAAGCTCAGGCTGAGACATACGGTATGGTGCCCTGGCGGGAGCTTTAGCGTCTGGAATAAGTTCGATCTCATGATCAATCGTCCTTCTTGGTGGTAATTTCTTTGATAATTCTTCCGGCATGATGTCCTCAAATTCCCGAATAAACCTTTTAACAGGTTTTGGAATAGGACCATTCGCCTCTTCGACCTCCTCTAATCGAAGAGTGCACAAAAAAGAGGGTTCATTTCTCTTGAAACTTTTACTAAATTGCATGGCTGAGATACTCTTCTCGCCCATCCTTCCAACCTGTGTGGGGATGACATACGGCTTATTACCCATCATCATTAAGGAATCGGAATATGACAACACTGCTGTCTTAGTATCCTGAAAAAATTCCAATCCTAGAATAAGCTTGAAATCATCCATCTGAACTGCAGATAAATTTGTCCTTCCCTCGAAAGGACCTGTTTTGATCAACACCGATTTTGCCACTCCAGCTATTGGTTGAGCAGCGGAGTTGATTGCTTTGACTTTTCCACTACCATTTTCTAGAACCAGTCTGAGCCGCTTTACTTCGGTACATGCAAGGTAATTGTGGGTAGCACCAGTATCCACCATAGCCCTGATTGGCTTCCCATTGATTTTTACATCAATGAACGTTAAGCCTTTGGCCCTACAAATACAAGCCTTCGCTCTTCTATCTTTGCCTCTTTCAATGGGACATCATCATTTTCAGCAACCCAATGCGATAGTGTGTTGCACCGATGTGAGAATGCCCCAACTACTTCCTCATCCTCTTCAGAGTCAGTCTCATTATGACAATTAGCCTGTGGGACCTCTTGTTTTGAACTAGGCCCACCACTTGCTAACTGACAATATGCATTCACCATCCGCTTCTGAGGACACTCCGACACCCGATGAGGTCCTTCACATAAAAAGCACTTCAATTTGGGAGTGGCATCAGTTCGGCCCTCCGTTGCTTTTCCTTTGTTCCAGTTGTTACTATTACTGCCGTTAAAATTTCCCTGACGGCTGTTATGATAGTTTCCCTGAAAGCCACGGGTGCTTTGATAGGCTCCTTCTCTATTCTGAGAGGAACGCTCTCCCCCATTTGGGTTCGAGCTGGGTCTGTAAGATCTGTTACCACCTCCAATTGCTTCATTACTCCCCGAAGGTCGATCTTTTCTAGATTCTGTTTGGTAGCGTCGAGCCTGATACTCGACATTTTCCGGGAAAAACTGCGATCTGATCGCTTCCTTGAGGAGGTCCCAAGAATCAATTCGAATCCTGTGGGCCTGAATGTCCGCATATTTGGTTCGCCACCATAGTTTTGCATCTTCACCCAGATACATGGTAGCTGTGGTTACCTTTCTAGCTTCATCTTCGATCGAAGCTGCTAGAAAGTATTGTTCCATATCAAACAAGAAGTTTTCAACTTCTTTTGTATCACGTACCCCTCCGTAGGTACCCAGTTCAGAAATTCTGAATCTAGGAGCATACTCGGGTGCGGGAGCTTGCCCATTGCCCACCGCATGTTGGAGTACTCGCAATTGAGCTTTCAACGCTTCCATTTCATCCTGCAAATCAGGAATGATTGCAGCAGCTTCCGTCATTGCTGCGCAAGCTCTTTGGCTTTCATCCAATTGGATGTGTAATCCACGAATCTCAGATTCGGCCATCTCAACTTTTTCTTCGAGACCTTCCATAGCATAGCACAACCTAGTAGTTGTCTCATCAAGCGCATCCACGCGCTGTTTTGTAGTACCCTTCTTTTGAGGCTCTACCACTTCAGTGGTGTGTGATGTAATTGGATCCATAGCTTTCTTATCGAGGGTCGTGAGCCGCAGCTCTGATACCAACTTTCACGGGGTGCCTTTCTTCTTGACACAGAAAAGGACACCGTGCGACAGTAGTCTGTTCCGCTAGACTACCTTCCGCCTTTTCTCGATCACGTCGGGACGAAAGAAATTTTGATTACAATTTTGTAGAAAGCTTACAATAGAGAATTTGAATACATTGAAAGTAAATTGAACATTGATTGTGAAAACTGAACATTACAATTGATGAAAGCAGAAAATTACAATTACTGGTGCAGGGGGCGGACACCAGTGAGTTTGAAAGATTTTTGAATGATTAATACCCCCTATAATAGCATTCTGAACAAAAACCCAAGTGACGGGAGTAGACGTTTAAAAGACAAGGAATCATACTGAACGTTTACCAATATCAGAGCTATTTTACAAATGAAATAACTATTACAATGAAAAGAAAATTACAATTCAAACTTGAAGTAATATTTACAATGTGGGGCCGAAGTTAGGCAAACTGCGGCTGTGATAGTGTCAAGGGGCTAAGTAAAGCTGCGGTCCTTGACACCAAGTCATGCACGGACACAAGTCCAAATCTTATGAATTCGATAATGACCGTCTAGTAAACTCCTGCTAACCTGAGCAAACATTTAAATATCTGTTCTACATTCATTCATGAAGATACTCCAAATGGACTGAAAACCATATCAATAGGTCTTCTATGTTACACATAAGGTAAACACTTACAAGGTATTTTTGTTATGCTACTAATACTTGTACTTGTTCTGCTATCAACCCAAGCTTGTCTGAGGGAGAGTATGGGGAGTAAAACAAAAAAATGAGCGGATGGGCTGGAATCTTTCTATTCATAATGATTCAATCATTTGTGTTTTTGGCCATGTGCATTAAATAATTAATTGGACCATTTTAAGTTGAGCCTGTTTCCGTCACTTCCAAGCCAACCCCACATAACACATACAGCATGAAAGAGACCCTAGATCTGTTCCACCACAGCATTTGTGAGGCCTGAAATGGAGAAAGTCCATTGTCTTGCAAGAATGGAAGGCCAGAAGACAGATCCAGATAATATCCCTTGAAGGCCATTCATCTCCATTAAGTATACTCAAAGAAGAATTCAACTGAGTTAACTGATTAATTGCATTATCTGACATGGACTCTACACCCATATCAATATCATGTTTTACGTGTCAACACAGATGCTAAGCTCCAAATCACCTAGTCCATGTAATATGTCTCTATATTGTTTTGCTTAAACTCATTGATAGCATCTGTAACTAATAGAGCCAACCGCAACAGATTATGATACAAAAGCGCCAGGTATTAAGAACTACAGCTACTGCAATATACTTTAAAATCATTATCTGAAGGATTTAAAAATAAATAAATAGTCTAGAAAAACAACGTGCTTATCATAACATCACAGAGAAGAACAATAAAATTATTATCAAGAGAAGTAAAGAACCATCAGTGGTGTAAAACATATAAACACATGAACTCATAAAAGCTACGTCACACAAAACGTACAAGAAAAAGAATATATAAGCTGCGTTCTTCAAACACCTATTCTGAGATACCAACAAATATATATCTAGTCATACCTTTGTCTCCACCTTTAAGCGGGCAATCAAGCCATGCAGTGCATAGTGGAAATGCTGGGATGTTGATATCATGGTGACAAAACATGTTAGAATCACCATCTGTCGCGTTTTCTAGTATCCAAACCTATTATTGAAGATCGCGTTCAGTTATGAATGATCAGGAAATTTTAAAAACAGCAAGAGTCTAGGAGCTTCAATGAGTTTAATCACTAACTATTACTTGTCTCAAGACAACCGACAACATCCTCATTGCGTGCACAAACGAAGACAGCATCCTGTTTTATGGTTTTATCCTCCTCCTCGTCAGAATCATCATGCTGAGAGAAATAAATTCCATACATAAATAGGTAAAAGGAAGGACGATTAAAAATAACAAAAAAAGGGAAACAAAAAATAATTAATATATTCACAGAGTATATAATACAAGGGAACATACACCATTATCCTTCAGATATGGATCTACATCATTGCTAGGGTAATATAGGTTTCCAAGCTCCGAGCCAAACAACTCAACATCTGATTTCACAAGAAAATTTTGTATAAAAGGGTGAATGAGTTAAAAGTGATTTACAATAGCTGTTTCTCATTGTCCCGTTGGGAAAAAATATCCTTACAAGAACTCTACAAGTGTCAATTACACATGGTGATTGAGCAATTTTCTTCCTACTTATTGAATTAGCAGTTTAAGTATATACTAATCACCAAAGAATCATAGATCACTGGATTCTTGGTTGAAGAGAAGTCACCTTAAATCTTGCCCTAACGATATCGTACGCTGTCTTAAACACGGGTTTTTTTATGGGGATTCTGTGATTAGTAGGCATGAGAATTTTAATATTCCCTTTCTACTGATTATATTTTGTGAACCATTATTAAAAAATGCTAAAATTTAACCCCCATTAGGTAGCAATTTTTCATCCCAAAAAATCAAGGTGCGTGGTTTGCGTTTTCATTTTCTGTTTTTAGTTTTGAATTAATTTTTTGTTTTTTGTAATTATAGAAAATGGGTTTGGATTGTCATTTCGAAAAACAGTTTCTCAAAACAGAAAACTAGAAATTGCGTTTGGTTTAAAAATTTTAAAAATTGTTTTATAACTTTCATTCAATTAATTTGATTATTTAGTAAAACATAACAATTTTATGTTAATATATTACTAGATAATATATATTTCAAACTTGGTGAATTTACTATTTTTTCTTACTACAAAAATAAAATAATAAATAATAAATTTTTAGAAATTTTTTATGACATTTATTCAATTAATTTGATTATTTAGTAAAATATAATAATTTTATACTAATATATTACTAGATAATATATATTTTAAACTTGGTAAATTTACTATTTTTTCTGGCTACAAAAATAAAATAATAAATGTTTAAAAATTGTTTTATGACATTTATTCAATTAATTTGAACATTTAGTAAAACAAAATAATTTTATGCTAATATATTACCAGATAATATATATTTTAAACTTGGTGAATTTACTATTTTTTCTCGTTGCAAAAATAAAATGATAAATAATAAATTTTTAGAAATGTTTTATAACATTTATTCAATTAATTTGATTATTTAGTAAAGCATAATAATTTTATGCAAATATATTACCAGATAATATATATTTTCAACTTGGTGAATTTACTATTTTAAAAGTATTGTTGAGCATCCCTAAAAAAAGAAAAAAAAAATCGAAAAACAGCATGTTTTGAGCGTTTTGAGTTTTTTAATTGAAAACGGAAAAACATAGTTTTGAGTTTTTAGTAATAAATTTTTTCTTGTTTTCGAAAATGCATTTTCGAAAACGAGTGAGCAAATGCATATTGGGCATTTTTGGAAACTAAAAAAAAAAGGGCAGATCAAATGCCCGTTAATTTTTTACCGTTATTTCACTATTCCAAGAGTTACTTTTTACTTTTTCACTCACAAGTGAGTCCCACTTTTCTCTATAACGGTCAAAAGATTAATTTTCATAATTATTACCGAACATACCCTTATTTTGTGATCTCTTCAGTTATATGAGTAAATATATCATATTATACTTTCTTCTAGTTTTTCATTTCTGATAATTAGATTATTTATTGACAAGTTGTCAATCCACACGATAAAGCTTTATCCACTAGTTCGGCAAATTCGTAAATATTTATCTACACAACAGTAATTTATGGAGACGTGAGGACATATAAGTTTAGTTTGTAGTAAAAACAATTATAGAACATCATTTTGTGATTTTGTCCTTAAGCTAGGCCCCCATTCGATAACAATTTTTCACCCCCAAAAACCTTAGCCACTTGCTCCACTTGGCTTTATGAGTATGCCGCCTAGGTTATAGTTTATGCCGCCTAGGTTATAGTTGGATACGCTTGATTTTTTATCAGGGTTTAGCAGTTATTTTGTTTTTTGGTACACCACGTAAGTCCTCAACTTAAAAATCACGTTTTAAAATTAATAAATTTATAAAAATCTTTCAAAAATCAGGTGATAATTAAATTTACTAAATATTTAATTATAATATAATATAATTAGTCTACTTATACCAACCCACCCATTCATTACTTCAAACCCTTCTCTTTCCCTCTCCATCCCACCCCACATCCAATGATTACTCCATTCACCCCACCCTACCTCCAACGACGACTCCAACAATAATTTTGACGACCTATCTTTCAAGGCTTCATATCTTTCTGGGTTAAATGCTCACCTTTTTTACCGATGAAGGTTAACATTTAGATCGATTTTTAAGCGAGAGCAAGTAGCAACTAACCATTGGATTGATACCAGGGCTATTTGGATCACAATCAATTGTACGGGGATCCATTTCGTCAAGATTATCAACTTCCTCAGGAGCTCTCCCTTCTTCAAGGGTTAATTGTACTTCGAATAGGTATCTTCTTTAAAGGCATCTAGCATTTTAACAGCGTTCCCTTGTTCAGGGTTGTTGATCTCATCAATGTCCATCAAAATGACATTGACATCCCTTGGTTCAGCTTTTCTAATGGAGTTGGAGTAGCACTTCGTTAGTCATCCCTGACCATGGCTATACAATTTTCAATTGGAAACTTCATGCATAGATAATGATGAAAATGACAACCCATAGTTCCTTCAAAGTGGGCCTTCCAAGTACTTTGTGATAAGCGGAGTGGTGGTCCACCACTAAAAATTCCATTAAATTGTAAACTGTTAGAGGTGCAATTCCCATCTCCATTGCTAGAGTGATTATTCCTCGTGGGATGAGCCATCGCAAGTATATTCGTAAGAAGGAAAGTTCATTGGGGTTAACTCATGGTCAATTTCCATATATAGATCATAGCTCCAAATATAATATTAACTGAACCTTCATTGTTTACCAACATTCTTTTAAGACCATTTCGAGCCACCATAGCTCACATCCAAAGTATCATAATGCGGATAATGGACACCTACAACATCATCTTGAGTGAACGTGATGGGTTGAACTCCTCTTTTAGTAGAGGGTTTGCTGTTGCTGACTATGGAGCTCGCCATTAGGAGCTTTTTGGCTTCTCCGGTATAATTTCTTTAGACATTTCTAGACTGACGCAGGGACCTCTAAAAATGATGTCAATTTTTTGAATGGGTTCAAGTTCAACATTGGCTGAAGGGTTCCATTTTTGCCTGCGACCTTCTATAGGCCTTTTCCCATCATTTTTCTCGTCTTCGCTGGACACCTTCCGTATTGGGGTGCCTCACCTCATCGCTCCTAGGTTCCCGATCTTGTCTAGGAGTTATATCCATTTGCGAGCGATTGTTTCTTCTTTGATTATTTGGATGCTTAGAGATATTTTTACATCCAACAGTTTTGTGGCTATAGGTGATACGTACAATAGAGGGGAGCTTCATCCTTATTTCTAGGTTCAGAACATTGTCCAATGCCTCTTACGGTTTGGAAGAATCATTGGTAAGGCATGCTTTGGTGTGTTTCAACACCAAGGTTTACTTCCTCGTATGCCAAAACTGCAGCCAAAGCTTGTCTTAGGTTGAGAGGAGCTGATTGTTCGACTTGGTTTTCTATCAAGTGAGAGATGGGACCTCTTCCTCTTTACATTTATGGAGGCAGGAGGTCTCCATCTGTCGTATTCTGGTGATTTCTCAATTCTTCATTGATGATCTCGTGTTTTATCATTTTAGTAAGGCATTATAACTAGTAGGGTCTTTATTCTATGCATCTTTCAAAAGAGGGAATTCATATTCAATCATCCCCTTTAAGCTGTTAATGCCTTTCTATCTTTGAATTGCATGCAATAGGTCATATTATCAGTGGAACAGGACAAGAAATTTTTCAATAATTTCCCTTGTTGTTGCCCATGTCTTGAAGGTGTTGTATAGGTCCTTCGTCTTCTTTACTTGTGGCAAAGCATTTAAGGAAAACCTTCTTAAAATCTAGTCAGCTTTGAATGTTTCCTTTTGAAAGCCTGGTGTACCATACTTCAACCGCTCCACTCAAAGTTAAGTGGAAGGCTCTATACTTCATTGTGGACATGGCTCTTCTTAAGCTCACATGAGTTTTGAAGTCGTTGAGGTGCTTTACAGGATCGCCTCTCACATCATACATTGGAATTTTTGAAAGTGTGAAGTGGTGGAGGACATGGACATTCCTAATTTCTTGCGAAAGTGGCAGATTGTCATCATCATCAGCAAGGTCGCAGGACCTTTGCAGCTTGTCAAAATTCTCATCTTCTTTGACTTTGGCTTCACGAGGTGGTTGAAATGGTCCTGCTCGACTCTTTACTTGTTCTGCTCCCCTTTCACGCTTATTTCTAGGTGAAGGATTGATGTTATAAAAAATAGGCTCAATTTGCCTTTCAAATTGAGGCTCTGCTTGTTGCCTATTTCTAGGTGAAGAAGATTGAGCCTGCCTATTCCTAGGTTGTCCTAGGCTCAACCTATCGAAGATGTTTGTAGACCTCCTGGGTGAGTTCTCCGGATCGTAGTTTGAGAAAAATTAAAGGGACCTCGTGAGGTTGATCAGTGACATAATTAGTGGACGCTTCCACCTCAACTTCCCTATCTTAAGAAGCTTCCTCTCTGGGATATTGTTAATACCCTGTCATTTGGCTTTGTACCTCGTCCTCACCATGGAGAATATGCACTCCTGAACTACATATGGGAAAATTGGGTACCCTTCCTAGGCTTGCATGTTCCTGAACAGCTCCTACATAGAGAGGTTCTATTGAGTTATGTTTCTCATATTTTAGGCCATGGCGGCCACTTTCCTGATGAGTCTAGTAGCTACTCTAGATCTTCTCCTTGGTCTATCTTGCCTGTACGGCTGGTGAAATCTATAGTGAGATACCGGGACAGTACATGAGGGTTCCCCTTATTCAGTGTATTCCTTAGCTCTTTGAGGTGCTGATTCCTCATTGCTAATATTCATGATTGTGTATCATGTTGCTTCAAAGCTAACCAATACTTCATTTTTCAAGATATGTGAATGTTAATTGAGGGTTCCTTTTGGTGATTCTTTTTTCAAGAATGCCTCATTTTTCTTCATAGGCAAGAAATCCCCTCACACAAAGATTGTTGACTTTCCTCCACAGGACTTTCGCGATTAACTGTAAGTTTTCTATAGAAAGCACCAATTTGTTGATCCCAAAAAATGTACCAATAGATTTTGGCTCACTCGCATCCGCATGAGCAAATTTTGACACGTTTGGACTAAAAATTCAATCGAAGGATTGTGGTAGCAATGGACATAAGAGATGCTCTACGACACAAGACGAAAATGTTCAGGCACCGACAATGCGATCAATGATGACTGTTCAACAAAGATCGAGCGTGGATAATACCAAAGTAGAATGAATCCAAACTCCACCCTAATGGACGAGCAAGAAAGTTATGAATTCGAGCGTATCAAGTTTAGTATATATTTTTTTCCATCCTTTACAATGTTAAAGAATTGTTATTTATAAAATTTAGGCCAACATGGTCACTATAAGATCAGATCTACGTGGCTCCATCTAATTAACCGAAGTCTTACATTACTCTATCATACATTAGTTACATTGACAATTACTTTGACAAAAGGTCAACCTCTACACTCCTAGGCTGATATGTTTGACACTCATTAATATAAACGTTACATCAATCATTCCTAAGGATACTTATTAGACCTACCTTAAATTTAGTGAACACTTTAGCTTCACGAGAGAACGCATTGGATGTGAAGAGGTTCAACTTTAGGAAGAAGTGCCTCGGCAAAAGAACCCTGGCTGGGAAAAGTGCTTCCACTATAGAGCACCTCTTGCCTTTTCTTTATTTTAACTTGGTTGGCTATCAAATGTGTGCATGTAGTACCTCCATGTGGCATTCACTAGGAGCTTTATACATGAGGAGTAACATACTTGATATTATCACTGAGATTGTTTAGTGCTAACCATTTATTAACCTACAAGTTAATTAGTTTCACACCTACAGCTAATCTGCTTTTAAGGTTTTGTATATATATAGTTGTATATTTTTTTTGTCTTCGAAGAAGACTGGTCTACATAATTTTTTGATTGGGGCTAGCTTGTTGGTTAATTGTATTCATTTCTAAAAGGTTTCTATTTTTTTTACAAGTATGGATCCAATTCTAGAAAAAGCCAATGATGTAATTCCAATAAAGGATAACCCTGAAGATATGAAAATGGGTGGAAAAGGCAAGAATGGTAACAAAATTCTGAGGTGTGTGGTCATTTTAAAATTAGCGAAGATAAGAAGGCAGAATATAATTATTGTGGACAAGCATATAAGCATCATGCTAAAAATTATAGAACTAGTACATTGTCTAATCATCCCATGCAATTGGGCAAGAAATATCCTTATAGGGTAGCGTTCAAGACAAAAACCAAAAGAGACTGATTGGCTATAGTATGTATAAAACTAGCGAGCTTTCTAAGGATATTGGTAGCCGTGAAGAACTTGTTAAGTTTGTTTAGAAAGAGGTTATAAATAGATTACAACGTATTTTATATTGTCTGAGTTACCTTTTCGACATGTGGAAGATAAAGATTTTCAGTGTTATACAAAATGTTTTTTTCCCCAAAATTTGTATTCCTTCAAGCATGATAGTGGAAAGGGATATATATGATTTGTTCCTAAATGAGAAGAAGAAATTGAAAAAAAGAGTTAGGTCAACATAGAGTTTGTTTGATTATTAGTTGGACGTTGATACAAAATGTTAGTTGTTTGTGTTTAACTGCTCGTTGGATTAATAATGATTGGAGACTTCAAAAAGGGATTACAAGTTTCATTCAAGTCCCAAGCCATAAGGGATATATGGTGGGAAAAGAATTGATTTCTTGTCTTAAAAATTGGGGAATCAATAAGGCCCTGTTCTCTTTACCGTTTTCGGGCCGTTTTCTGTTTTCGATTTTTCAAAACGGTGAAAACGTGTTCTCTTTCCCGTTTTTGAAAACGAATTTTCGAAAACGAAAAAAAAATTTGTGAAAAAAACACAAAACTACTGTTTTGTCATTTTTGGCGTTTTCAGTGTAAAACTTAAAAAAATTGAAAACGCGGGAAATACCTTTTATTTATTTATTTATTATTGTTATTATTTTTTGAGGAGGTAGTGTGATGATTCTCAAAATTTAAAAAAAAAATTAAAAATAATTAATTTTTTTTTTTTTGGTGTTTTGAGGTGGTGTTGTGGTGATTCTCAAAATTTCAAAAAAAAAAATTCATTTTTTTTTGTTTTGAGAAACTAACAAAAAGAACGCATTTTCAACAATTTCAAAACAAACACTCAAAACACAAAACTCAAAATGAATTCAAAACTCAAAACACAAAACTGAAATACAAAGAGAACACCCCCTTAGATTTTTATGTGACTATTGATAATGCCTACTCTATTGATGTAGCATTATTGAGATTGAAAATTTGTTTAAGGAGAAAAAAAAACGATATAGTACTGAGTAGATATATGCTCCATATGAGGTGTTTTGCTCATATACTCAATCTTATTGTATGTGATGGCTTGAAAGAAATAAGTCATGCTATTTCATCTATTCGTAATGCAATGAGGTTTGCTAGATCTTCCCCGGAATGAGTAAAATGGTTTAAAGAGAGTTACAAGGCAACAAATATTGAGTCTCGATCTTTGTTGTGTTTGGACGTCATAATTAGATGGAATTCCACGTACATGAGGTTACAAGCTACAATGAAGTTTAAAAAAACATTTGTTGTTTTGTAAAGAGACGAAAACTATGCGAGCTATTTTAATGAAGAAGATCCATGGAAGAAATATAAATGGACTACCAACATGTGTCAATTGGGATTGAGTAGAAGCATATGTTAGGTTCTTGAGGACTTTTTATGAAATGATTTTAAAATTTTGTGATTCAAAGTATGTAACTTTTAACTCTTTCTTCTAAGAAATATGTAAAATTTATGGAGAGTTGAATAAATTAACTAAAGAGCCTAAAACTTTTACGGAATCCATGCCATTAATATGCGGAAAGAATATGATAAGTATGGGACAATGTTTGAAAAGTTTAATCACTTGTTATTCATTGCAACAGTTCTTGACCCAAGATGCAAATTGGAACTCCTTAAAGTTAGGTTTGAACTTGTTTAGGATGTAGAAATTACAAAAATATTGTTAAAAAAAAGTTGAAGAGACACTCAACAGATTGTATACTTGCTATAAAGAAATAGTGACTTCAGTTAGTCTACCATCAACTTCATTAAATGAGACTATCAAATGTAGTAGTCCAAGTCCTTTACAACCTGCTTTAGGTCTTTCAAAACACATTCATTCTATTTTTAAAGCTAGATTTATGCAAAACATGCAATCTGAGAAATTGAATGTGCACAAGTACAAAATCGTCTCCCAAATTGCCAATGATGTATTAGCAATTCAAATATCTATGGTTGCTCAGAGTCGACATATTCCATGAGTGGTCATATTCTTTATTCTTTTAGAAGTTCATTGAGTAAAAAAATGGTTAAGACCGTAATATGTACGAAGAAATTGGTTAAAAAGTAGCAAGAAACCTATCACAATTCGTCAATATTTGGATATAGTGGAGTCATTAGATGACTCAAAGAAATATATAGAAGGTAACCTTTATTTTCGATTATCAATTTTGATATTTCTATGCATACTGTTTTTCAATATCATTAATAAGGACTAACAAATATTTAAATATTTACATTTTATACATAGGCTGAATCATGTGTTCCAATAGGGGATATTGATCTAATTATTATCAAATGAGAGGTTAGAACGTAATTTTTATACTCCTGTACTTAATTTTCATATTGTTGCTTGTAAAAGTTTGAGTTGAGAAAGTTATTAACCTATTGCTACATGCTAACTTGCTATAATTTTGTCTTTTTGTTTGTATTTCGAATATCACACAAATATAAATAGATTTTAACATTTAATATTATTAGTTCTTGTTTAAGCTAATTTTTTAACTTGATTTAAATATATTATTATAATGTCAAAAGGTAAATTGCATATTAAAACCAAACTAAACCGCAAATAATGGTTTGGTTTAGTTTGGAAAATTTTCAAACTGCGTAAAATTGTTTGAGTTGAAAATATAGCACAAACCACCCAAATTGAAGGAGGTTTACCATGTATACACATGCAAGACCAACAGATAACTATGAAGATCACACGATCTTCCCAAAAATAGCTGCTTGATTACCTAGTTCAAACACTTGCTGAAATTTCGCACAACCTAAATTTTGACTCATGAATTGGCGCGTGTTATGAGGTTGTTTTGAAAGTTAAAAAACATTCAATATGAATATCAAACAAAGGTATCGACACAAAATTTAAAGTGAGCTAACATGCAAAAGATAACTTTCAATTCACAATTCACAATTGTGTAGTTTTTTTTTTTAGTGTTATGTTGTAGTGTGGAAAATAAGGGTGGAATGGTGAAGATTTGAGAATTTTAAGTAGCAAAGTCTAGGATAGTAGTAGGCGAGGAGGACGAGAGTCATCAAAGGTGGTGGATTGTGTTAGCCCCTTAAAGGTTGACAAGCGCAATGGCATGGGCATGCCTTGTCCTCGCGTCAAAATTTTGCGAACAATTGTGTTGATGGTGCACATTTTTGGATCTCAAGAGCAAGGGAAATGTGGGTCTTAGCTTGGGGCCATGTTGCTTTAGTTTGGCCGATGTCAAAGTGTTGAGATTGTTAGAATTTAGCAAGGCATGGATGAATTCAGCTTGTTGTTCAATATACTCTAGTTCACAAATTCGAGTGTCTAAAACAAGCACATAATTGACACATGTGCCGAGTAGTTTTTTTGGTCCATATAGGTGAAAGTATGGACAGTTGTTGATTGCATGGGAGGCAGTTTTGACCATAGTGGGTTGGTTTATCCCTTTGGCAGTTAAGGGTGTTATTTGCATACAAATTTTGACTATATATTTGAACGTTTAGGTTGATGAGACAAGTGTGCTGCATTCCTTCAATGTTCCTTTGAGTTCTTGTATTATTTTGGAGTAATAAAATGAATTGGGTGTTTAACCATAAATATTTGTATTCCTTTACATTGCTGTTTTTATTGTTCCTTGTGTGCATTGTCAAAATTCATAAGCTGACGAGTGAATCCTCAGTGCTATCGTAGGTGAAAATTTGATTAAGTATTTTACCAAGAATTCGTTCCAATGATAGATAATGATGGTTCCATGATGCTAGTACTGTGATATATGTGGGTTATACAGGGTTACAATGTTAGTGTTTGAAAGATTAAAGTGTAATTAGACCTTAATTTTTGTTATTTTTGTGTAAAAGGTTTATACAAGAAAAAAGGTACTTTATAAAAGATATTGTTTAGATGTAAGAGGATAGCTTTTAACTTTTAGAAGAAATGAAGTTCTCTCGCATAATTATCCCTAATAAATCCTTGTCCGTCTTAGAACAATCTTATGTTGTTGTTTGGTTTAGCTAAAAATTGAAATTTTAGTATATTTTGATAAAAGTCGATAAAAATGTGTGATTGAAAAGTTAGCTCTTGTTTGGTTCCTATTATTTCCAAAATACATTTTTTCTTTCTCTTATTTTTAATCAAACATTCTTCAATAAAATAATAGTACACACAAACCCAAAATTTTTCTTTATTTTTTAACTACACAGACTCCATCAAATCATTATACAAAAATGTATTTTTGAGAATTAATGGGGATCAAACAAGCTCTTAGTAAAAGTTGTGGGTTACTTAAAATATATGACTGAAAATGAGTTTGAGTATATCCAACTTTATAATTCTATAATTGTCCAAAAACAATCAAGCATACTACTAGAGCAACTCATATCTTGTTATATATTTCCATACTGATTGAAATTGCATTGTTGTATTAGAAAACGAATAGTTATACTTATTTGGTATACTCTAAAGCCACCTTCAATACACTATTGAATATCTCACAAAGATGAAATCTTGATGAATTCTTAACCATCCATTCCAAATTTAGGAACCTAGGTAATAGTATTCCAATCAAATAACTGATAAAGGGAATGAGTGGAAGAGAGAGTCTTCTAAAT
This sequence comes from Olea europaea var. sylvestris, assembly GCF_002742605.1. Taxonomy (NCBI): domain Eukaryota; kingdom Viridiplantae; phylum Streptophyta; class Magnoliopsida; order Lamiales; family Oleaceae; genus Olea; species Olea europaea. The sequence continues at coordinate 22,317,618 of NC_036243.1, read as the reverse complement.
GCGGTTCAACTAGTGGACTCTCGGAGCAGCCGGAGTAGGAAGTTCCTAAGAGAGCATATTATGAGAGACTCTCAAGCGCATCCAGCAATGATTAAGAGGGATCTCATTGTTGCCTAGCTCTGGTCAAAGCAAGTTGCCATCGGACATTCAACAAACAGTCCCATGATCGGACAAATCAATTACTTTTACTTTGTAAAATCACTATTAAATTCAAAAGTAATGACCAATGATCATACATTGTAGTAGTGATCCATCAGTCCAATCTAGCAGACTACTAGAGCGACCTAAATTTTGTTGTATACTATGTATTTCGTAAATAATATGCTTTTACAATGTATAATCACTTTTAAGTAACGACCCAATTCAATCGGTGATACATAGACTTCAATAGTCACTTGATGATTAAGTACCTTCATGAGGATAATGTTCAAATCAGGTCTAATAACTATGGGAATAAAGACCAGAGACAAGAAATTAACCAAATTTCGAATTGTTATAAACAAAAAGAATTTTGACACTTGTAATGCAACTGTAAATATCAAGGACAAATGAGCTATTTGTTTCATCATAAAGGCCAAACCAATATTGAGAATATGTACCCCATTTAATTGGTAGCAAGAACAACTAATTCATATGGAACATGCTGCAATAGGTAAGGCTCGTAAAGAATGAACGAAAAGTTTAGCACTAGGGTATATAGAAGAAGGACCTTGCAAAAATATTGTTTGTTTTTGCTTTAATTGAAGATGATGTTTTACGAATATTAGGATTTTAGTTAAATTTAAAGTCTAAAATAATATAAAAGTTCAAAATAATTTAGTATGTGTTATAAAGTAGAGAGAAAAGAGAAGAAACTAGAGAAGTCAATAGAATTGTGTGTATTATATTGAAAACCAAGGTCCCATATTTATATAGAAGAATTAGGGATACAATATTAACAAATTCTAGAGATGCGAGAGTGTAATTGTCATTCATTAATATACATATTATTTATAACACTCCCTCCTCAGTATCACATTACAAAATATCTACCTCATTAAAACATTCTCAAGAAAATTTAGTAGGACAAAACTTGATTAAAGGAAAAAGAGCACAACCGGTCCTTCTCATTTCAATTTTTGTATCAATTCATCATTGTCCTGTATGTCAATGTATTCAATATTTTAATTATTGGTGAAGTATGTCTCTTGTTATCATGTAGAATCTTCAAATAACACCGTCTTCATATGAAATATTTATCAACCTTTGATGATTGTAGTAACATGATGATTTGAAAAATATCTCTTATTGAGTTCTTCGGGAATTTCACACATATTAGATTATTAATTTGAGTGTAAATGCCTTTTAGGTTATGAAAATTCATTATACAAAGAATATATTTCATTAAAACTTTATTAGGAAAAATCATGTAGGAAAATTCTAATGAAGGAAAAATAGTACATTATTCTTTTAAATAAACCAGAAAAATTATATCATTAAAAACTTCATTAGAAAAATCCAATAGGACAAAACTTTGATCAAGAAAAAAAAGAGTACAATGCATATTTACTCTTCCTCATGATAATATCACTTGAATTATATGCTTTATGCATATTAAATTCTTGAAGTATAGAAGTATAACATTAAAAACCATACAAAATGAGTTGGTTATAATCATATTTACTATAAGCATATCAAATTGCATGCATTGTTAGGCTAACAAGATAGACACTATTGCATACACCTCAAGATAATTTATCTATTTATATAAGTCTTTGCGAATATTATTATGCTAAGAGTTGTATCTTACATACTACGATTTTATTTTTCAATTTTAGTTTCGCATAAGTATACATCTTTAGATTTTCGAACTGTATATTAAAAAATTTTAGGTTTCTTTTGTAAATTCAATTTGCTAGTATTTCATCCATTTATTTGACCTATCATTTCTTTGATCGATATACTTCAATAAATTTATTTCGATATCATTGCAATTCATAATATGAAGCAATATATTATGTACAAATGATTGTCGACAATTTTTTATTTTTCGATTCTGTTTCTTTTGCATAATGAAATAATTTATAAAGATATCTCAAATTTTCAATATATCAAGTATCTGAACATTTTTTGAATTTTTATAATTTATTATGTCTAAATACTCATCAAGAGTATATGTTTCCTTAATGAGAATATCTTTGCTAATTGCTTCATTTTCGTTGTGAGATTTTTGTATTAGAATCGAATATTATCATGGTTCAAGTGTGCCATAAATTTATTAGTTATAACATTAACTAATTATCCTCCAGGACGTTAATTCAAGTTGGAGTATTTAAAGTTGGTGTGAGATACTATGGATCTTTTTAATCAATAAATGTATCTGAATCAATTATATTTTGAACTTTTTGATTCGAATTGTCTTTCACAAGGAAATATATAACATGACGATGCATTTGTACATTTTTTAATTTATTAATTCCTCCTCCTAATGCAAAGAAAATAGCTCCATCAAATTGAAAGTTAGCAAACCACATTATAAAATATAATCAATTGGGGCTTAAGATATTTTATAAGGGTTCAAACTACGCATTTCGTCTCGGTACTCTTTACTTTTAATCTTAGCCCTATGTGGTGAATTGATTGTACATCTATTGCACTATCAAATAATTAGATGAAAAAATCAAGCTCTAACCACAAACCAATTATAACGTGGAGAGCTTTATGTTGACCTAAATCATAATAGCATTCTCTAAATAAAAATGAGAAGTATTTTGTTCTCAATTAAATTAATTAGAGGTATTTAACAAGCAAAAGTGTTAAACCATTTATCGACATCCCAACTAACACTTATTAAAAAGAGATTTAGGTTTACTAGCATTAAGAGGACACACGTCTTAATTGTAATCTAAAAAGTGTGCTTATAATTTAAAATTTGAGTAATAATTTTGCAAATTTTAGGTTGCAAATACCATGCAATCATCTAATAGATGTATCAAATCTACTAGATATAAATAATATTTAGATGATCAACGTGAAGGATGTTGGAGCCCCATTTATCACCCTAATTAATTTTTAGAAATATAGAAAATCCAATCCCTATTTTAGCTAATGACAACCAATGACCAATTTTCAAGAATAAATATCATATAGAAATTCTTTGGATTAAAGAATCTTCTGGCTATTCGCTGAATGTTCATTCAAAATTTTAATTTTACATCATTATTGATTTAGTGATAATCCAATTGGACATACCAAACATTAATACATTCAATAATTGAACATTTGGTTTAATATAATATTTTCCATTTTAATAACTATTCAATTAAACAAAAGACGTAGTTAATTCTCGAAAATATGATTAACTATTATATAATCATATAAGAATCAATATCCACATGACATGAATTGTATATTTCCTTCAGGGATGAACACTAATTCAAAATTATATATTTTTCGAAACATGTGTTACTTCGAAAGTATGTTGTATTTACTATTGCTTTTTCATGAGCAATATATCAATATTTGTTTAAAATATTAAAATTTATTGTCATGTTTTTCAGAACCAATAACTTATTATTACTTAAAATATAAATTATGCAAATACTTACTCTTTAGGAGCAAAAATATAATTTATGTTAGATTTTACTTAATTAAGTCTAGCATAAATTATGTTTTTCGAAAGCAAGTAAAATCTCACGAGAACATCAATAATAGTGTGCTACTTCAGGAGCAAGTAATATTCTTCTAGAATATTAATAATGTTGTGTTATTTTATGAACAATAATAAACTATTTATAATATTCAGATCTACAAGTACTAAATTAATAAATTATACTACATATTAACAAGAATAAGAACATGATAATTATCAGACAATAAATAAGAAAATAAAAAGAAAAATTCTTTCGAAAAGATAACAAAATGCTATTGGTTCACAATATTATTAGATCAATGTGAAGAATGCCAGGTATACAACCTAGTTAATAACTTGGTTTACAATCAATGAGTTTGCAGAGATCCACACCATACACTTCAAAAAATGGTTTTTTAGTCAATGGTGTGGATCCCTACACCTCAGTTGTTGTAACCAGAATAATTCGATCAATGTACATAATTAGAATTTTAATATACTTTTGAATAAAATAAATTATTTTTTATCCACAAACTTAACTTTAATTTTTTTCTTTCTTTTTCCTCACCATGTGACGTAGCTTTTCCGTCAATGACGACTTTTGCTTTTTCCCCCCCTTACAATGGCAAGATAATTTTCATTTGCTGTCCAATGCTTCCTCTTTACAGGCCTCTTCATTTTCCTCAAATTGATAAAAGCCTGTACCATCAACCTGAGGCATGATTCCATTTCTGCTAGACTTAGCTTACTCCACTTTCATGTCAACAAAATCAGGTTCCTTCATTTCTCTTGAAGAAAACTTGGGAAATTAGGTCTTGATCAGCTTCAAAAGCTGATCCAGTATTAAAAAGGTTTGTTCTTCTCTGGTAAGGCTGATGGTATGATTTTAATCTGAAATGGGATTCGCTTAGGTATCTCCTGATCATAGGGCTTGAGAATTGTCGATTCCAAGTGAATTCGGACTGGCATGGTTGTTGTTTTGACAAATTGTGGACTAGATTTAGGTAGATAGACGAAGTATTAATTCGTCTCAAGAACACTTACTGGACCACTACCACACTTACTAGACGAAGTATTAATTTGTCTCAAGAACACTTACTGGACCACTACCATACTTCCTAGAGTAGGCCCCCGTTTGGTAACAATTTTTTTACTATTAGCTCACTATTTCAGTCATCAATTTTGATTTCTTCACTCACAAATGGGATCTACTTTTCTCTCTAACGATCAAAAATCATTTCTCATAATTACTACAGAACAAACCCTAGATTCTCTTTCCCCATCATCATGGATTTCGAGAAATACATCATCAGCAGTGGCGAATCTAGCTTTGAATTTGAATACAGGCTACAATACAAATATACATGGATTTTTAAAAAAAAACACTTAGAATACAGTAGACATTTTCAAGGGCGGACACAGGCTATAGCATGGTGAAGCTCGTGCTTGAATCTACCCTAGATCATCAGGGAAAAGCTCTCACTCTTCAGATCCATTTCGTTTAAGGATTTCATTGGAGAATGATGATCGATAGAGGATTTAAAAAAGGATACGAATCTTTGTGTTGTTGAATTATTGGATCAAGTGGGTTAATTTTACAAACCGTCACTAAACTTACCTAAAAATCTCAAAACGGTCACTGAAATTTAAAACTTGCAGAGACGGTCACCGAACTTACGGGGCGCTTTCACTAACGGTCACTAAAAGACCAAAACATGTGAATTGGATCCTTGAGGACCCCAAGTGTAAATTCCATCTAATTTCATTTCGTCAAAATCTAAACCTGAAATTTAGAAATCAAGCATTTTCCCTCCCACTTACACCATATTCACTGATGCCAAAAATTGCCAAATTCGACCATCATGCTGTTGGAATTACTACCGGATTTTTGCACCAGCAACACCTCCTCATCCCCCTCCACAATCCTATACCAACAATTAACCAAAGCACATCAAAAATCAAATGAAATTCAGGTTCAAACCCCCATGCAGGGTATTACCTCCAATTCCAGCCAATTCGAGATAAATTGGTGAGAACCCATATGTGCATCTTGTTCGCCATGATGAGTAGAAGGTAACGGTGGTAGTCCGACTGTAATTGTTGACATCGGCGTTGGAAATTGAGGTGAAAAATGTATTCTTCGCTGCTAGAGAACTGCTATCAATTATATCCTGATTTAAATTACTTTGTGATGGTATAGACCATGTACCTGTTTGTCTTGGGGAGTACTAACAACCTATGATGGAGTTTTGGCATGGGTGATGATGGGTTGGCCTAGATTCGGAGGTAAAACCGTGCATGTGTTGATTTTTTGAACTTGAATTTCATTTGATTTTTCATGTGTTTTAGTTAATTATTGGTATAGCATTGTGGATGGGGATGAGGAGGTGTTGGTGGTGTAAAAACCCGGTAGTAATTCCGGCGGCATGGTGGTCGAATTCACCAATTTTCGGCTCTGACAAATAGTGTGTAAGTAGGAGAAATTTGACAATTTTTGGTTAGAGCGTTTTGGTCCTCAAGGTTTTATTTAAGTGTTTTGGTCCTTTAAATTTGAATTAAAATCATAAAGGTCCTTCAGTAACTGTTAGTGAAAGCGCCTCATAAGTTCAGTGAGCGTTTGTGAAATTAACTCGAATTAAGTAGGTGGCTCTCATGGAGTGT